>NW_028152121.1:0-262374 GCF_964638095.1 Poromitra crassiceps
GAGTCAATGCGGTCTTAGCCTCTCTGGTGTCAACACTCTGTCTGAATTTGGATTTTTTTTTTTTTTCCAAAATCAGACTTGACACCAGAGAGGCTGAATACCGCACTGAGTCAATGCGGTCTTAGCCTCTCTGGTGTCAACACTCTGTCTGATTTGGATTTTTTTTTTTTTTCCAAAATCAGACTTGACACCAGAGAGGCTGAATACCGCACTGAGTCAATGCGGTCTTAGCCTCTCTGGTCTCAACACTCTGTCTGATTTTGGATTTTTTTTTATTTTTTTCCAAAATCAGACTTGACACCAGAGAGGCTGAATACCGCACTGACTCAATGCGGTCTTAGCCTCTCTGGTGTCAACACTCTGTCTGATTTTGGATTTTTTTTTTTTTTTTTTTCCAAAATCAGACTTGACACCAGAGAGGCTGAATACCGCACTGAGTCAATGCGGTCTTAGCCTCTCTGGTCTCAACACTCTGTCTGATTTTGGATTTTTTTTTTTTTTTTTCCAAAATCAGACTTGACACCAGAGAGGCTGAATACCGCACTGAGTCAATGCGGTCTTAGCCTCTCTGGTGTCAACACTCTGTCTGATTTTGGATTTTTTTTTTTTTTCCAAAATCAGACTTGACACCAGAGAGGCTGAATACCGCACTGAGTCAATGCGGTCTTAGCCTCTCTGGTGTCAACACTCTGTCTGATTTTGGATTTTTTTTTTTTTTTCCAAAATCAGACTTGACACCAGAGAGGCTGAATACCGCACTGAGTCAATGCGGTCTTAGCCTCTCTGGTCTCAACACTCTGTCTGATTTTGGATTTTTTTTTTTTTTTCCAAAATCAGACTTGACACCAGAGAGGCTGAATACCGCACTGAGTCAATGCGGTCTTAGCCTCTCTGGTGTCAACACTCTGTCTGATTTTGGATTTTTTTTTTTTTTTCCAAAATCAGACTTGACACCAGAGAGGCTGAATACCGCACTGAGTCAATGCGGTCTTAGCCTCTCTGGTGTCAACACTCTGTCTGATTTTGGATTTTTTATTTTTTTTCCAAAATCAGACTTGACACCAGAGAGGCTGAATACCGCACTGAGTCAATGCGGTCTTAGCCTCTCTGGTGTCAACACTCTGTCTGATTTTGGATTTTTTTTTTTTTTTCCAAAATCAGACTTGACACCAGAGAGGCTGAATACCGCACTGAGTCAATGCGGTCTTAGGCCTCTCTGGTGTCAACACCTGTCTGATTTTGGATTTTTTTTTTTTTTTCCAAAATCAGACTTGACACCAGAGAGGCTGAATACCGCACTGAGTCAATGCGGTCTTAGCCTCTCTGGTCTCAACACTCTGTCTGATTTTTTTTTTTTTTTTTTTTTTTCCAAAATCAGACTTGACACCAGAGAGGCTGAATACCGCACTGAGTCAATGCGGTCTTAGCCTCTCTGGTGTCAACACTCTGTCTGATTTTGGATTTTTTTTTTTTTTTTTTCCAAAATCAGACTTGACACCAGAGAGGCTGAATACCGCACTGAGTCAATGCGGTCTTAGCCTCTCTGGTCTCAACACTCTGTCTGATTTTGGATTTTTTTTTTTTTTTCCAAAATCAGACTTGACACCAGAGAGGCTGAATACCGCACTGAGTCAATGCAGTCTTAGCCTCTCTGGTCTCAACACTCTGTCTGATTTTGGATTTTTTTTTTTTTTTCCAAAATCAGACTTGACACCAGAGAGGCTGAATACCGCACTGAGTCAATGCAGTCTTAGCCTCTCTGGTCTCAACACTCTGTCTGATTTTGGATTTTTTTTTTTTTTTCCCAAAATCAGACTTGACACCAGAGAGGCTGAATACCGCACTGAGTCAATGCAGTCTTAGCCTCTCTGGTCTCAACACTCTGTCTGATTTTGGATTTTTTTTTTTTTTTTCCAAAATCAGACTTGACACCAGAGAGGCTGAATACCGCACTGAGTCAATGCGGTCTTAGCCTCTCTGGTGTCAACACTCTGTCTGATTTTGGATTTTTTTTTTTTTTTCCAAAATCAGACTTGACACCAGAGAGGCTGAATACCGCACTGAGTCAATGCGGTCTTAGCCTCTCTGGTGTCAACACTCTGTCTGATTTTGGATTTTTTATTTTTTTTCCAAAATCAGACTTGACAACAGAGAGGCTGAATACCGCACTGAGTCAATGCAGTCTTAGCCTCTCTGGTGTCAACACTCTGTCTGATTTTGGATTTTTTTTTTTTTTCCAAAATCAGACTTGACACCAGAGAGGCTGAATACCGCACTGAGTCAATGCGGTCTTAGGCTCTCTGGTGTCAACACTGTCTGATTTTGGATTTTTTTTTTTTTTTCCAAAATCAGACTTGACACCAGAGAGGCTGAATACCGCACTGAGTCAATGCGGTCTTAGCCTCTCTGTTCTCAACACTCTGTCTGATTTTTTTTTTTTTTTTTTTTTTCCAAAATCAGACTTGACACCAGAGAAGCTGAATACCGCACTGAGTCAATGCGGTCTTAGCCTCTCTGGTGTCAACACTCTGTCTGATTTTGGATTTTTTTTTTTTTTTTCCAAAATCAGACTTGACACCAGAGAGGCTGAATACCGCACTGAGTCAATGCGGTCTTAGCCTCTCTGGTGTCAACACTCTGTCTGATTTTGGATTTTTTTTTTTTTTCCAAAATCAGACTTGACACCAGAGAGGCTGAATACCGCACTGAGTCAATGCGGTCTTAGCCTCTCTGGTCTCAACACTCTGTCTGATTTTGGATTTTTTTTTTTTTTTCCCAAAATCAGACTTGACACCAGAGAGGCTGAATACCGCACTGAGTCAATGCGGTCTTAGCCTCTCTGGTCTCAACACTCTGTCTGATTTTGGATTTTTTTTTTTTTTTTCCAAAATCAGACTTGACACCAGAGAGGCTGAATACCGCACTGAGTCAATGCGGTCTTAGCCTCTCTGGTGTCAACACTCTGTCTGAATTTGGATTTTTTTTTTTTTTTCCAAAATCAGACTTGACACCAGAGAGGCTGAATACCGCACTGAGTCAATGCGGTCTTAGCCTCTCTGGTGTCAACACTCTGTCTGATTTTGGATTTTTTTTTTTTTTTCCAAAATCAGACTTGACACCAGAGAGGCTGAATACCGCACTGAGTCAATGCGGTCTTAGCCTCTCTGGTCTCAACACTCTGTCTGATTTTGGATTTTTTTTATTTTTTTTCCAAAATCAGACTTGACACCAGAGAGGCTGAATACCGCACTGACTCAATGCGGTCTTAGCCTCTCTGGTGTCAACACTCTGTCTGATTTTGGATTTTTTTTTTTTTTTCTAAAATCAGACTTGACACCAGAGAGGCTGAATACCGCACTGAGTCAATGCGGTCTTAGCCTCTCTGGTGTCAACACTCTGTCTGATTTTGGATTTTTTTTTTTTTTTTTTCCAAAATCAGACTTGACACCAGAGAGGCTGAATACCGCACTGAGTCAATGCGGTCTTAGCCTCTCTGGTCTCAACACTCTGTCTGATTTTGGATTTTTTTTTTTTTTTTCCAAAATCAGACTTGACACCAGAGAGGCTGAATACCGCACTGAGTCAATGCGGTCTTAGCCTCTCTGGTGTCAACACTCTGTCTGATTTTGGATTTTTTTTTTTTTTTCCAAAATCAGACTTGACACCAGAGAGGCTGAATACCGCACTGAGTCAATGCGGTCTTAGCCTCTCTGGTGTCAACACTCTGTCTGATTTTGGATTTTTTTTTTTTTTTCTAAAATCAGACTTGACACCAGAGAGGCTGAATACCGCACTGAGTCAATGCGGTCTTAGCCTCTCTGGTCTCAACACTCTGTCTGATTTTGGATTTTTTTTTTTTTTTCCAAAATCAGACTTGACACCAGAGAGGCTGAATACCGCACTGAGTCAATGCGGTCTTAGCCTCTCTGGTGTCAACACTCTGTCTGATTTTGGATTTTTTTTTTTTTTCCAAAATCAGACTTGACACCAGAGAGGCTGAATACCGCACTGAGTCAATGCGGTCTTAGCCTCTCTGGTGTCAACACTCTGTCTGATTTTGGATTTTTTATTTTTTTTCCAAAATCAGACTTGACAACAGAGAGGCTGAATACCGCACTGAGTCAATGCAGTCTTAGCCTCTCTGGTGTCAACACTCTGTCTGATTTTGGATTTTTTTTTTTTTTCCAAAATCAGACTTGACACCAGAGAGGCTGAATACCGCACTGAGTCAATGCGGTCTTAGGCTCTCTGGTGTCAACACTGTCTGATTTTGGATTTTTTTTTTTTTTTCCAAAATCAGACTTGACACCAGAGAGGCTGAATACCGCACTGAGTCAATGCGGTCTTAGCCTCTCTGGTCTCAACACTCTGTCTGATTTTTTTTTTTTTTTTTTTTTTTCCAAAATCAGACTTGACACCAGAGAAGCTGAATACCGCACTGAGTCAATGCGGTCTTAGCCTCTCTGGTGTCAACACTCTGTCTGATTTTGGATTTTTTTTTTTTTTTTTTCCAAAATCAGACTTGACACCAGAGAGGCTGAATACCGCACTGAGTCAATGCGGTCTTAGCCTCTCTGGTCTCAACACTCTGTCTGATTTTGGATTTTTTTTTTTTTTTCCCAAAATCAGACTTGACACCAGAGAGGCTGAATACCGCACTGAGTCAATGCAGTCTTAGCCTCTCTGGTCTCAACACTCTGTCTGATTTTGGATTTTTTTTTTTTTTTTCCAAAATCAGACTTGACACCAGAGAGGCTGAATACCGCACTGAGTCAATGCGGTCTTAGCCTCTCTGGTGTCAACACTCTGTCTGATTTTGGATTTTTTTTTTTTTTCCAAAATCAGACTTGACACCAGAGAGGCTGAATACCGCACTGAGTCAATGCGGTCTTAGCCTCTCTGGTGTCAACACTCTGTCTGATTTTGGATTTTTTATTTTTTTTCCAAAATCAGACTTGACAACAGAGAGGCTGAATACCGCACTGAGTCAATGCAGTCTTAGCCTCTCTGGTGTCAACACTCTGTCTGATTTTGGATTTTTTTTTTTTTTCCAAAATCAGACTTGACACCAGAGAGGCTGAATACCGCACTGAGTCAATGCGGTCTTAGGCTCTCTGGTGTCAACACTGTCTGATTTTGGATTTTTTTTTTTTTTTCCAAAATCAGACTTGACACCAGAGAGGCTGAATACCGCACTGAGTCAATGCGGTCTTAGCCTCTCTGTTCTCAACACTCTGTCTGATTTTTTTTTTTTTTTTTTTTTTTCCAAAATCAGACTTGACACCAGAGAAGCTGAATACCGCACTGAGTCAATGCGGTCTTAGCCTCTCTGGTGTCAACACTCTGTCTGATTTTGGATTTTTTTTTTTTTTTCCAAAATCAGACTTGACACCAGAGAGGCTGAATACCGCACTGAGTCAATGCGGTCTTAGCCTCTCTGGTGTCAACACTCTGTCTGATTTTGGATTTTTTTTTTTTTTTCCAAAATCAGACTTGACACCAGAGAGGCTGAATACCGCACTGAGTCAATGCGGTCTTAGCCTCTCTGGTCTCAACACTCTGTCTGATTTTGGATTTTTTTTTTTTTTTCCCAAAATCAGACTTGACACCAGAGAGGCTGAATACCGCACTGAGTCAATGCGGTCTTAGCCTCTCTGGTCTCAACACTCTGTCTGATTTTGGATTTTTTTTTTTTTTTTCCAAAATCAGACTTGACACCAGAGAGGCTGAATACCGCACTGAGTCAATGCGGTCTTAGCCTCTCTGGTGTCAACACTCTGTCTGAATTTGGATTTTTTTTTTTTTTTCCAAAATCAGACTTGACACCAGAGAGGCTGAATACCGCACTGAGTCAATGCGGTCTTAGCCTCTCTGGTGTCAACACTCTGTCTGATTTTGGATTTTTTTTTTTTTTCCAAAATCAGACTTGACACCAGAGAGGCTGAATACCGCACTGACTCAATGCGGTCTTAGCCTCTCTGGTGTCAACACTCTGTCTGATTTTGGATTTTTTTTTTTTTTTCTAAAATCAGACTTGACACCAGAGAGGCTGAATACTGCACTGAGTCAATGCGGTCTTAGCCTCTCTGGTGTCAACACTCTGTCTGATTTTGGATTTTTTTTTTTTTTTTTTCCAAAATCAGACTTGACACCAGAGAGGCTGAATACCGCACTGAGTCAATGCGGTCTTAGCCTCTCTGGTCTCAACACTCTGTCTGATTTTGGATTTTTTTTTTTTTTTCCCAAAATCAGACTTGACACCAGAGGGGCTGAATACCGCACTGAGTCAATGCGGTCTTAGCCTCTCTGGTCTCAACACTCTGTCTGATTTTGGATTTTTTTTTTTTTTTTTCAAAATCAGACTTGACACCAGAGAGGCTGAATACCGCACTGAGTCAATGCGGTCTTAGCCTCTCTGGTGTCAACACTCTGTCTGATTTTGGATTTTTTTTTTTTTTCCAAAATCAGACTTGACACCAGAGAGGCTGAATACCGCACTGAGTCAATGCGGTCTTAGCCTCTCTGGTGTCAACACTCTGTCTGATTTTGGATTTTTTTTTTTTTTCCAAAATCAGACTTGACACCAGAGAGGCTGAATACCGCACTGAGTCAATGCGGTCTTAGCCTCTCTGGTGTCAACACTCTGTCTGATTTTGGATTTTTTATTTTTTTTCCAAAATCAGACTTGACAACAGAGAGGCTGAATACCGCACTGAGTCAATGCAGTCTTAGCCTCTCTGGTGTCAACACTCTGTCTGATTTTGGATTTTTTTTTTTTTTCCAAAATCAGACTTGACACCAGAGAGGCTGAATACCGCACTGAGTCAATGCGGTCTTAGGCTCTCTGGTGTCAACACTGTCTGATTTTGGATTTTTTTTTTTTTTTCCAAAATCAGACTTGACACCAGAGAGGCTGAATACCGCACTGAGTCAATGCGGTCTTAGCCTCTCTGTTCTCAACACTCTGTCTGATTTTTTTTTTTTTTTTTTTTTTTCCAAAATCAGACTTGACACCAGAGAAGCTGAATACCGCACTGAGTCAATGCGGTCTTAGCCTCTCTGGTGTCAACACTCTGTCTGATTTTGGATTTTTTTTTTTTTTTCCAAAATCAGACTTGACACCAGAGAGGCTGAATACCGCACTGAGTCAATGCGGTCTTAGCCTCTCTGGTCTCAACACTCTGTCTGATTTTGGATTTTTTTTTTTTTTTCCCAAAATCAGACTTGACACCAGAGAGGCTGAATACCGCACTGAGTCAATGCGGTCTTAGCCTCTCTGGTCTCAACACTCTGTCTGATTTTGGATTTTTTTTTTTTTTTTCCAAAATCAGACTTGACACCAGAGAGGCTGAATACCGCACTGAGTCAATGCGGTCTTAGCCTCTCTGGTGTCAACACTCTGTCTGATTTTGGATTTTTTTTTTTTTTCCAAAATCAGACTTGACACCAGAGAGGCTGAATACCGCACTGAGTCAATGCGGTCTTAGCCTCTCTGGTGTCAACACTCTGTCTGATTTTGGATTTTTTTTTTTTTTTCTAAAATCAGACTTGACACCAGAGAGGCTGAATACCGCACTGAGTCAATGCGGTCTTAGCCTCTCTGGTCTCAACACTCTGTCTGATTTTGGATTTTTTTTTTTTTTTCCAAAATCAGACTTGACACCAGAGAGGCTGAATACCGCACTGAGTCAATGCGGTCTTAGCCTCTCTGGTGTCAACACTCTGTCTGATTTTGGATTTTTTTTTTTTTTCCAAAATCAGACTTGACACCAGAGAGGCTGAATACCGCACTGAGTCAATGCGGTCTTAGCCTCTCTGGTGTCAACACTCTGTCTGATTTTGGATTTTTTATTTTTTTTCCAAAATCAGACTTGACAACAGAGAGGCTGAATACCGCACTGAGTCAATGCAGTCTTAGCCTCTCTGGTGTCAACACTCTGTCTGATTTTGGATTTTTTTTTTTTTTCCAAAATCAGACTTGACACCAGAGAGGCTGAATACCGCACTGAGTCAATGCGGTCTTAGGCTCTCTGGTGTCAACACTGTCTGATTTTGGATTTTTTTTTTTTTTTTCCAAAATCAGACTTGACACCAGAGAGGCTGAATACCGCACTGAGTCAATGCGGTCTTAGCCTCTCTGGTCTCAACACTCTGTCTGATTTTGGTTTTTTTTTTTTTTTTTTCCAAAATCAGACTTGACACCAGAGAAGCTGAATACCGCACTGAGTCAATGCGGTCTTAGCCTCTCTGGTGTCAACACTCTGTCTGATTTTGGATTTTTTTTTTTTTTTTTTTCCAAAATCAGACTTGACACCAGAGAGGCTGAATACCGCACTGAGTCAATGCGGTCTTAGCCTCTCTGGTCTCAACACTCTGTCTGATTTTGGATTTTTTTTTTTTTCCCAAAATCAGACTTGACACCAGAGAGGCTGAATACCGCACTGAGTCAATGCGGTCTTAGCCTCTCTGGTCTCAACACTCTGTCTGATTTTGGATTTTTTTTTTTTTTTTCCAAAATCAGACTTGACACCAGAGAGGCTGAATACCGCACTGAGTCAATGCGGTCTTAGCCTCTCTGGTGTCAACACTCTGTCTGATTTTGGATTTTTTTTTTCTTTTTCCAAAATCAGACTTGACACCAGAGAGGCTGAATACTGCACTGAGTCAATGCGGTCTTAGCCTCTCTGGTGTCAACACTCTGTCTGATTTTGGATTTTTTATTTTTTTTCCAAAATCAGACTTGACAACAGAGAGGCTGAATACCGCACTGAGTCAATGCAGTCTTAGCCTCTCTGGTGTCAACACTCTGTCTGATTTTGGATTTTTTTTTTTTTTCCAAAATCAGACTTGACACCAGAGAGGCTGAATACCGCACTGAGTCAATGCGGTCTTAGGCTCTCTGGTGTCAACACTGTCTGATTTTGGATTTTTTTTTTTTTTTCCAAAATCAGACTTGACACCAGAGAGGCTGAATACCGCACTGAGTCAATGCGGTCTTAGCCTCTCTGTTCTCAACACTCTGTCTGATTTTTTTTTTTTTTTTTTTTTTTCCAAAATCAGACTTGACACCAGAGAAGCTGAATACCGCACTGAGTCAATGCGGTCTTAGCCTCTCTGGTGTCAACACTCTGTCTGATTTTGGATTTTTTTTTTTTTTTCCAAAATCAGACTTGACACCAGAGAGGCTGAATACCGCACTGAGTCAATGCGGTCTTAGCCTCTCTGGTCTCAACACTCTGTCTGATTTTGGATTTTTTTTTTTTTTTCCCAAAATCAGACTTGACACCAGAGAGGCTGAATACCGCACTGAGTCAATGCGGTCTTAGCCTCTCTGGTCTCAACACTCTGTCTGATTTTGGATTTTTTTTTTTTTTTTCCAAAATCAGACTTGACACCAGAGAGGCTGAATACCGCACTGAGTCAATGCGGTCTTAGCCTCTCTGGTGTCAACACTCTGTCTGATTTTGGATTTTTTTTTTTTTTCCAAAATCAGACTTGACACCAGAGAGGCTGAATACCGCACTGAGTCAATGCGGTCTTAGCCTCTCTGGTGTCAACACTCTGTCTGATTTTGGATTTTTTTTTTTTTTCCAAAATCAGACTTGACACCAGAGAGGCTGAATACCGCACTGAGTCAATGCGGTCTTAGCCTCTCTGGTCTCAACACTCTGTCTGATTTTGGATTTTTTTTTTTTTTTTTCCAAAATCAGACTTGACACCAGAGAGGCTGAATACCGCACTGACTCAATGCGGTCTTAGCCTCTCTGGTGTCAACACTCTGTCTGATTTTGGATTTTTTTTTTTTTTTCTAAAATCAGACTTGACACCAGAGAGGCTGAATACCGCACTGAGTCAATGCGGTCTTAGCCTCTCTGGTGTCAACACTCTGTCTGATTTTGGATTTTTTTTTTTTTTTCCAAAATCAGACTTGACACCAGAGAGGCTGAATACCGCACTGAGTCAATGCGGTCTTAGCCTCTCTGGTGTCAACACTCTGTCTGATTTTGGATTTTTTATTTTTTTTCCAAAATCAGACTTGACAACAGAGAGGCTGAATACCGCACTGATTCAATGCAGTCTTAGCCTCTCTGGTGTCAACACTCTGTCTGATTTTGGATTTTTTTTTTTTTTCCAAAATCAGACTTGACACCAGAGAGGCTGAATACCGCACTGAGTCAATGCGGTCTTAGGCTCTCTGGTGTCAACACTGTCTGATTTTGGATTTTTTTTTTTTTTTCCAAAATCAGACTTGACACCAGAGAGGCTGAATACCGCACTGAGTCAATGCGGTCTTAGCCTCTCTGTTCTCAACACTCTGTCTGATTTTTTTTTTTTTTTTTTTTTTTTCCAAAATCAGACTTGACACCAGAGAAGCTGAATACCGCACTGAGTCAATGCGGTCTTAGCCTCTCTGGTGTCAACACTCTGTCTGATTTTGGATTTTTTTTTTTTTTTTCCAAAATCAGACTTGACACCAGAGAGGCTGAATACCGCACTGAGTCAATGCGGTCTTAGCCTCTCTGGTCTCAACACTCTGTCTGATTTTGGATTTTTTTTTTTTTTTCCCAAAATCAGACTTGACACCAGAGAGGCTGAATACCGCACTGAGTCAATGCGGTCTTAGCCTCTCTGGTCTCAACACTCTGTCTGATTTTGGATTTTTTTTTTTTTTTTCCAAAATCAGACTTGACACCAGAGAGGCTGAATACCGCACTGAGTCAATGCGGTCTTAGCCTCTCTGGTGTCAACACTCTGTCTGATTTTGGATTTTTTTTTTTTTTCCAAAATCAGACTTGACACCAGAGAGGCTGAATACCGCACTGAGTCAATGCGGTCTTAGCCTCTCTGGTGTCAACACTCTGTCTGATTTTGGATTTTTTTTTTTTTTCCAAAATCAGACTTGACACCAGAGAGGCTGAATACCGCACTGAGTCAATGCGGTCTTAGCCTCTCTGGTCTCAACACTCTGTCTGATTTTTGATTTTTTTTTATTTTTTTTCCAAAATCAGACTTGACACCAGAGAGGCTGAATACCGCACTGACTCAATGCGGTCTTAGCCTCTCTGGTGTCAACACTCTGTCTGATTTTGGATTTTTTTTTTTTTTTCTAAAATCAGACTTGACACCAGAGAGGCTGAATACCGCACTGAGTCAATGCGGTCTTAGCCTCTCTGGTGTCAACACTCTGTCTGATTTTGGATTTTTTTTTTTTTTTCTAAAATCAGACTTGACACCAGAGAGGCTGAATACCGCACTGAGTCAATGCGGTCTTAGCCTCTCTGGTCTCAACACTCTGTCTGATTTTGGATATTTTTTTTTTTTTTTCCAAAATCAGACTTGACACCAGAGAGGCTGAATACCGCACTGACTCAATGCGGTCTTAGCCTCTCTGGTGTCAACACTCTGTCTGATTTTGGATTTTTTTTTTTTTTTCTAAAATCAGACTTGACACCAGAGAGGCTGAATACCGCACTGAGTCAATGCGGTCTTAGCCTCTCTGGTGTCAACACTCTGTCTGATTTTGGATTTTTTTTTTTTTTTCCAAAGTCAGACTTGACACCAGAGAGGCTGAATACCGCACTGAGTCAATGCGGTCTTAGCCTCTCTGGTCTCAACACTCTGTCTGATTTTGGATTCTTTTTTTTTTTTTTCCAAAATCAGACTTGACACCAGGAGGCTGAATACCGCACTGAGTCAATGCGGTCTTAGCCTCTCTGGTGTCAACACTCTGTCTGATTTTGGATTTTTTTTTTTTTTCCAAAATCAGACTTGACACCAGAGAGGCTGAATACCGCACTGAGTCAATGCGGTCTTAGCCTCTCTGGTCTCAACACTCTGTCTGATTTTGGATTTTTTTTTATTTTTTTTCCAAAATCAGACTTGACACCAGAGAGGCTGAATACCGCACTGACTCAATGCGGTCTTAGCCTCTCTGGTGTCAACACTCTGTCTGATTTTGGATTTTTTTTTTTTTTTCTAAAATCAGACTTGACACCAGAGAGGCTGAATACCGCACTGAGTCAATGCGGTCTTAGCCTCTCTGGTGTCAACACTCTGTCTGATTTTGGATATTATTATTTTTTTCCAAAATCAGACTTGACACCAGAGAGGCTGAATACCGCACTGAGTCAATGCGGTCTTAGCCTCTCTGGTGTCAACACTCTGTCTGATTTTGGATTTTTTATTTTTTTTCCAAAATCAGACTTGACAACAGAGAGGCTGAATACCGCACTGAGTCAATGCAGTCTTAGCCTCTCTGGTGTCAACACTCTGTCTGATTTTGGATTTTTTTTTTTTTTCCAAAATCAGACTTGACACCAGAGAGGCTGAATACCGCACTGAGTCAATGCGGTCTTAGGCTCTCTGGTGTCAACACTGTCTGATTTTGGATTTTTTTTTTTTTTTCCAAAATCAGACTTGACACCAGAGAGGCTGAATACCGCACTGAGTCAATGCGGTCTTAGCCTCTCTGTTCTCAACACTCTGTCTGATTTTTTTTTTTTTTTTTTTTTTTCCAAAATCAGACTTGACACCAGAGAAGCTGAATACCGCACTGAGTCAATGCGGTCTTAGCCTCTCTGGTGTCAACACTCTGTCTTATTTTGGATTTTTTTTTTTTTTTCCAAAATCAGACTTGACACCAGAGAGGCTGAATACCGCACTGAGTCAATGCGGTCTTAGCCTCTCTGGTCTCAACACTCTGTCTGATTTTGGATTTTTTTTTTTTTTTCCCAAAATCAGACTTGACACCAGAGAGGCTGAATACCGCACTGAGTCAATGCGGTCTTAGCCTCTCTGGTCTCAACACTCTGTCTGATTTTGGATTTTTTTTTTTTTTTTCCAAAATCAGACTTGACACCAGAGAGGCTGAATACCGCACTGAGTCAATGCGGTCTTAGCCTCTCTGGTGTCAACACTCTGTCTGATTTTGGATTTTTTTTTTTTTTCCAAAATCAGACTTGACACCAGAGAGGCTGAATACCGCACTGAGTCAATGCGGTCTTAGCCTCTCTGGTCTCAACACTCTGTCTGATTTTGGATTTTTTTTTATTTTTTTTCCAAAATCAGACTTGACACCAGAGAGGCTGAATACCGCACTGACTCAATGCGGTCTTAGCCTCTCTGGTGTCAACACTCTGTCTGATTTTGGATTTTTTTTTTTTTTCTAAAATCAGACTTGACACCAGAGAGGCTGAATACCGCACTGAGTCAATGCGGTCTTAGCCTCTCTGGTGTCAACACTCTGTCTGATTTTGGATTTTTTTTTTTTTTTCTAAAATCAGACTTGACACCAGAGAGGCTGAATACCGCACTGAGTCAATGCGGTCTTAGCCTCTCTGGTCTCAACACTCTGTCTGATTTTGGATATTTTTTTTTTTTTTTCCAAAATCAGACTTGACACCAGAGAGGCTGAATACCGCACTGACTCAATGCGGTCTTAGCCTCTCTGGTGTCAACACTCTGTCTGATTTTGGATTTTTTTTTTTTTTTCTAAAATCAGACTTGACACCAGAGAGGCTGAATACCGCACTGAGTCAATGCGGTCTTAGCCTCTCTGGTGTCAACACTCTGTCTGATTTTGGATTTTTTTTTTTTTTTCCAAAGTCAGACTTGACACCAGAGAGGCTGAATACCGCACTGAGTCAATGCGGTCTTAGCCTCTCTGGTCTCAACACTCTGTCTGATTTTGGATTCTTTTTTTTTTTTTTCCAAAATCAGACTTGACACCAGAGAGGCTGAATACCGCACTGAGTCAATGCGGTCTTAGCCTCTCTGGTGTCAACACTCTGTCTGATTTTGGATTTTTTTTTTTTTTTTCAAAGTCAGACTTGACACCAGAGAGGCTGAATACCGCACTGAGTCAATGCGGTCTTATCCTCTCTGGTCTCAACACTGTCTGATTTTGGATTTTTTTTTTTTTTTTTCCAAAATCAGACTTGACACCAGAGAGGCTGAATACCGCACTGAGTCAATGCGGTCTTAGCCTCTCTGGTCTCAACACTCTGTCTGATTTTGGATTTTTTTTTTTTTTTTCCAAAATCAGACTTGACACCAGAGAGGCTGAATACCGCACTGAGTCAATGCGGTCTTAGCCTCTCTGGTGTCAACACTCTGTCTGATTTTGGATTTTTTTTTTTTTTTCCAAAATCAGACTTGACACCAGAGAGGCTGAATACCGCACTGAGTCAATGCGGTCTTAGCCTCTCTGGTGTCAACACTCTGTCTGATTTTGGATTTTTTTTTTTTTTCCAAAATCAGACTTGACACCAGAGAGGCTGAATACCGCACTGAGTCAATGCGGTCTTAGCCTCTCTGGTCTCAACACTCTGTCTGATTTTGGATTTTTTTTTATTTTTTTTCCAAAATCAGACTTGACACCAGAGAGGCTGAATACCGCACTGACTCAATGCGGTCTTAGCCTCTCTGGTGTCAACACTCTGTCTGATTTTGGATTTTTTTTTTTTTTTCTAAAATCAGACTTGACACCAGAGAGGCTGAATACCGCACTGAGTCAATGCGGTCTTAGCCTCTCTGGTGTCAACACTCTGTCTGATTTTGGATTTTTTTTTTTTTTTCTAAAATCAGACTTGACACCAGAGAGGCTGAATACCGCACTGAGTCAATGCGGTCTTAGCCTCTCTGGTCTCAACACTCTGTCTGATTTTGGATATTTTTTTTTTTTTTTCCAAAATCAGACTTGACACCAGAGAGGCTGAATACCGCACTGACTCAATGCGGTCTTAGCCTCTCTGGTGTCAACACTCTGTCTGATTTTGGATTTTTTTTTTTTTTTCTAAAATCAGACTTGACACCAGAGAGGCTGAATACCGCACTGAGTCAATGCGGTCTTAGCCTCTCTGGTGTCAACACTCTGTCTGATTTTGGATTTTTTTTTTTTTTTCCAAAGTCAGACTTGACACCAGAGAGGCTGAATACCGCACTGAGTCAATGCGGTCTTAGCCTCTCTGGTCTCAACACTCTGTCTGATTTTGGATTCTTTTTTTTTTTTTTCCAAAATCAGACTTGACACCAGAGAGGCTGAATACCGCACTGAGTCAATGCGGTCTTAGCCTCTCTGGTGTCAACACTCTGTCTGATTTTGGATTTTTTTTTTTTTTCCAAAATCAGACTTGACACCAGAGAGGCTGAATACCGCACTGAGTCAATGCGGTCTTAGCCTCTCTGGTCTCAACACTCTGTCTGATTTTGGATTTTTTTTTATTTTTTTTCCAAAATCAGACTTGACACCAGAGAGGCTGAATACTGCACTGACTCAATGCGGTCTTAGCCTCTCTGGTGTCAACACTCTGTCTGATTTTGGATTTTTTTTTTTTTTTCTAAAATCAGACTTGACACCAGAGAGGCTGAATACCGCACTGAGTCAATGCGGTCTTAGCCTCTCTGGTGTCAACACTCTGTCTGATTTTGGATTTTTTTTTTTTTTTCCAAAATCAGACTTGACACCAGAGAGGCTGAATACCGCACTGAGTCAATGCGGTCTTAGCCTCTCTGGTGTCAACACTCTGTCTGATTTTGGATTTTTTATTTTTTTTCCAAAATCAGACTTGACAACAGAGAGGCTGAATACCGCACTGAGTCAATGCAGTCTTAGCCTCTCTGGTGTCAACACTCTGTCTGATTTTGGATTTTTTTTTTTTTTCCAAAATCAGACTTGACACCAGAGAGGCTGAATACCGCACTGAGTCAATGCGGTCTTAGGCTCTCTGGTGTCAACACTGTCTGATTTTGGATTTTTTTTTTTTTTTCCAAAATCAGACTTGACACCAGAGAGGCTGAATACCGCACTGAGTCAATGCGGTCTTAGCCTCTCTGTTCTCAACACTCTGTCTGATTTTTTTTTTTTTTTTTTTTTTTCCAAAATCAGACTTGACACCAGAGAAGCTGAATACCGCACTGAGTCAATGCGGTCTTAGCCTCTCTGGTGTCAACACTCTGTCTGATTTTGGATTTTTTTTTTTTTTTCCAAAATCAGACTTGACACCAGAGAGGCTGAATACCGCACTGAGTCAATGCGGTCTTAGCCTCTCTGGTCTCAACACTCTGTCTGATTTTGGATTTTTTTTTTTTTTTCCCAAAATCAGACTTGACACCAGAGAGGCTGAATACCGCACTGAGTCAATGCGGTCTTAGCCTCTCTGGTCTCAACACTCTGTCTGATTTTGGATTTTTTTTTTTTTTTTCCAAAATCAGACTTGACACCAGAGAGGCTGAATACCGCACTGAGTCAATGCGGTCTTAGCCTCTCTGGTGTCAACACTCTGTCTGATTTTGGATTTTTTTTTTTTTTCCAAAATCAGACTTGACACCAGAGAGGCTGAATACCGCACTGAGTCAATGCGGTCTTAGCCTCTCTGGTGTCAACACTCTGTCTGATTTTGGATTTTTTTTTTTTTTCCAAAATCAGACTTGACACCAGAGAGGCTGAATACCGCACTGAGTCAATGCGGTCTTAGCCTCTCTGGTCTCAACACTCTGTCTGATTTTGGATTTTTTTTTATTTTTTTTCCAAAATCAGACTTGACACCAGAGACTCTGAATACCGCACTGACTCAATGCGGTCTTAGCCTCTCTGGTGTCAACACTCTGTCTGATTTTGGATTTTTTTTTTTTTTTCTAAAATCAGACTTGACACCAGAGAGGCTGAATACCGCACTGAGTCAATGCGGTCTTAGCCTCTCTGGTGTCAACACTCTGTCTGATTTTGGATTTTTTTTTTTTTTTCTAAAATCAGACTTGACACCAGAGAGGCTGAATACCGCACTGAGTCAATGCGGTCTTAGCCTCTCTGGTCTCAACACTCTGTCTGATTTTGGATATATTTTTTTTTTTTTCCAAAATCAGACTTGACACCAGAGAGGCTGAATACCGCACTGACTCAATGCGGTCTTAGCCTCTCTGGTGTCAACACTCTGTCTGATTTTGGATTTTTTTTTTTTTTTCTAAAATCAGACTTGACACCAGAGAGGCTGAATACCGCACTGAGTCAATGCGGTCTTAGCCTCTCTGGTGTCAACACTCTGTCTGATTTTGGATTTTTTTTTTTTTTTCCAAAGTCAGACTTGACACCAGAGAGGCTGAATACCGCACTGAGTCAATGCGGTCTTAGCCTCTCTGGTCTCAACACTCTGTCTGATTTTGGATTCTTTTTTTTTTTTTTCCAAAATCAGACTTGACACCAGAGAGGCTGAATACCGCACTGAGTCAATGCGGTCTTAGCCTCTCTGGTGTCAACACTCTGTCTGATTTTGGATTTTTTTTTTTTTTTTCAAAGTCAGACTTGACACCAGAGAGGCTGAATACCGCACTGAGTCAATGCGGTCTTATCCTCTCTGGTCTCAACACTGTCTGATTTTGGATTTTTTTTTTTTTTTTCCAAAATCAGACTTGACACCAGAGAGGCTGAATACCGCACTGAGTCAATGCGGTCTTAGCCTCTCTGGTCTCAACACTCTGTCTGATTTTTTTTTTTTTTTTTTTTTTTCCAAAATCAGACTTGACACCAGAGAAGCTGAATACCGCACTGAGTCAATGCGGTCTTAGCCTCTCTGGTGTCAACACTCTGTCTGATTTTGGATTTTTTTTTTTTCCAAAATCAGACTTAACACCAGAGAGGCTGAATACCGCACTGAGTCAATGCGGTCTTAGCCTCTCTGGTGTCAACACTCTGTCTGATTTTGGATTTTTTTTTTTTTTTTCCAAAGTCAGACTTGACACCAGAGAGGCTGAATACCGCACTGAGTCAATGCGGTCTTAGCCTCTCTGGTCTCAACACTCTGTCTGATTTTGGATTCTTTTTTTTTTTTTTCCAAAATCAGACTTGACACCAGAGAGGCTGAATACCGCACTGAGTCAATGCGGTCTTAGCCTCTCTGGTGTCAACACTCTGTCTGATTTTGGATTTTTTTTTTTTTTCCAAAATCAGACTTGACACCAGAGAGGCTGAATACCGCACTGAGTCAATGCGGTCTTAGCCTCTCTGGTCTCAACACTCTGTCTGATTTTGGATTTTTTTTTATTTTTTTTCCAAAATCAGACTTGACACCAGAGAGGCTGAATACCGCACTGACTCAATGCGGTCTTAGCCTCTCTGGTGTCAACACTCTGTCTGATTTTGGATTATTTATTTTTTTTCTAAAATCAGACTTGACACCAGAGAGGCTGAATACCGCACTGAGTCAATGCGGTCTTAGCCTCTCTGGTGTCAACACTCTGTCTGATTTTGGATTTTTTTTTTTTTTTCCAAAATCAGACTTGACACCAGAGAGGCTGAATACCGCACTGAGTCAATGCGGTCTTAGCCTCTCTGGTGTCAACACTCTGTCTGATTTTGGATTTTTTATTTTTTTTCCAAAATCAGACTTGACAACAGAGAGGCTGAATACCGCACTGAGTCAATGCAGTCTTAGCCTCTCTGGTGTCAACACTCTGTCTGATTTTGGATTTTTTTTTTTTTTCCAAAATCAGACTTGACACCAGAGAGGCTGAATACCGCACTGAGTCAATGCGGTCTTAGGCTCTCTGGTGTCAACACTGTCTGATTTTGGATTTTTTTTTTTTTTTCCAAAATCAGACTTGACACCAGAGAGGCTGAATACCGCACTGAGTCAATGCGGTCTTAGCCTCTCTGTTCTCAACACTCTGTCTGATTTTTTTTTTTTTTTTTTTTTTTCCAAAATCAGACTTGACACCAGAGAAGCTGAATACCGCACTGAGTCAATGCGGTCTTAGCCTCTCTGGTGTCAACACTCTGTCTGATTTTGGATTTTTTTTTTTTTTTCCAAAATCAGACTTGACACCAGAGAGGCTGAATACCGCACTGAGTCAATGCGGTCTTAGCCTCTCTGGTCTCAACACTCTGTCTGATTTTGGATTTTTTTTTTTTTTTCCCAAAATCAGACTTGACACCAGAGAGGCTGAATACCGCACTGAGTCAATGCGGTCTTAGGCTCTCTGGTCTCAACACTCTGTCTGATTTTGGATTTTTTTTTTTTTTTTCCAAAATCAGACTTGACACCAGAGAGGCTGAATACCGCACTGAGTCAATGCGGTCTTAGCCTCTCTGGTGTCAACACTCTGTCTGATTTTGGATTTTTTTTTTTTTTCCAAAATCAGACTTGACACCAGAGAGGCTGAATACCGCACTGAGTCAATGCGGTCTTAGCCTCTCTGGTGTCAACACTCTGTCTGATTTTGGATTTTTTTTTTTTTTCCAAAATCAGACTTGACACCAGAGAGGCTGAATACCGCACTGAGTCAATGCGGTCTTAGCCTCTCTGGTCTCAACACTCTGTCTGATTTTGGATTTTTTTTTATTTTTTTTCCAAAATCAGACTTGACACCAGAGAGGCTGAATACCGCACTGACTCAATGCGGTCTTAGCCTCTCTGGTGTCAACACTCTGTCTGATTTTGGATTTTTTTTTTTTTTTCTAAAATCAGACTTGACACCAGAGAGGCTGAATACCGCACTGAGTCAATGCGGTCTTAGCCTCTCTGGTGTCAACACTCTGTCTGATTTTGGATTTTTTTTTTTTTTTCTAAAATCAGACTTGACACCAGAGAGGCTGAATACCGCACTGAGTCAATGCGGTCTTAGCCTCTCTGGTCTCAACACTCTGTCTGATTTTGGATATTTTTTTTTTTTTTTCCAAAATCAGACTTGACACCAGAGAGGCTGAATACCGCACTGACTCAATGCGGTCTTAGCCTCTCTGGTGTCAACACTCTGTCTGATTTTGGATTTTTTTTTTTTTTTCTAAAATCAGACTTGACACCAGAGAGGCTGAATACCGCACTGAGTCAATGCGGTCTTAGCCTCTCTGGTCTCAACACTCTGTCTGATTTTGGATATTTTTTTTTTTTTTTCCAAAATCAGACTTGACACCAGAGAGGCTGAATACCGCACTGACTCAATGCGGTCTTAGCCTCTCTGGTGTCAACACTCTGTCTGATTTTGGATATTTTTTTTTTTTTTTCCAAAATCAGACTTGACACCAGAGAGGCTGAATACCGCACTGACTCAATGCGGTCTTAGCCTCTCTGGTGTCAACACTCTGTCTGATTTTGGATTTTTTTTTTTTTTTCAAAGTCAGACTTGACACCAGAGAGGCTGAATACCGCACTGAGTCAATGCGGTCTTATCCTCTCTGGTCTCAACACTGTCTGATTTTGGATTTTTTTTTTTTTTTTCCAAAATCAGACTTGACACCAGAGAGGCTGAATACCGCACTGAGTCAATGCGGTCTTAGCCTCTCTGGTCTCAACACTCTGTCTGATTTTGGATTTTTTTTTTTTTTTTCCAAAATCAGACTTGACACCAGAGAGGCTGAATACCGCACTGAGTCAATGCGGTCTTAGCCTCTCTGGTGTCAACACTCTGTCTGATTTTGGATTTTTTTTTTTTTTCCAAAATCAGACTTGACACCAGAGAGGCTGAATACCGCACTGAGTCAATGCGGTCTTAGCCTCTCTGGTGTCAACACTCTGTCTGATTTTGGATTTTTTTTTTTTTTCCAAAATCAGACTTGACACCAGAGAGGCTGAATACCGCACTGAGTCAATGCGGTCTTAGCCTCTCTGGTCTCAACACTCTGTCTGATTTTGGATTTTTTTTTATTTTTTTTCCAAAATCAGACTTGACACCAGAGAGGCTGAATACCGCACTGACTCAATGCGGTCTTAGCCTCTCTGGTGTCAACACTCTGTCTGATTTTGGATTTTTTTTTTTTTTTCTAAAATCAGACTTGACACCAGAGAGGCTGAATACCGCACTGAGTCAATGCGGTCTTAGCCTCTCTGGTGTCAACACTCTGTCTGATTTTGGATTTTTTTTTTTTTTTCTAAAATCAGACTTGACACCAGAGAGGCTGAATACCGCACTGAGTCAATGCGGTCTTAGCCTCTCTGGTCTCAACACTCTGTCTGATTTTGGATATTTTTTTTTTTTTTTCCAAAATCAGACTTGACACCAGAGAGGCTGAATACCGCACTGACTCAATGCGGTCTTAGCCTCTCTGGTGTCAACACTCTGTCTGATTTTGGATTTTTTTTTTTTTTTCTAAAATCAGACTTGACACCAGAGAGGCTGAATACCGCACTGAGTCAATGCGGTCTTAGCCTCTCTGGTGTCAACACTCTGTCTGATTTTGGATTTTTTTTTTTTTTTTCAAAGTCAGACTTGACACCAGAGAGGCTGAATACCGCACTGAGTCAATGCGGTCTTATCCTCTCTGGTCTCAACACTGTCTGATTTTGGATTTTTTTTTTTTTTTTCCAAAATCAGACTTGACACCAGAGAGGCTGAATACCGCACTGAGTCAATGCGGTCTTAGCCTCTCTGGTCTCAACACTCTGTCTGATTTTGGATTTTTTTTTTTTTTTTCCAAAATCAGACTTGACACCAGAGAGGCTGAATACCGCACTGAGTCAATGCGGTCTTAGCCTCTCTGGTGTCAACACTCTGTCTGATTTTGGATTTTTTTTTTTTTTCCAAAATCAGACTTGACACCAGAGAGGCTGAATACCGCACTGAGTCAATGCGGTCTTAGCCTCTCTGGTGTCAACACTCTGTCTGATTTTGGATTTTTTTTTTTTTTCCAAAATCAGACTTGACACCAGAGAGGCTGAATACCGCACTGAGTCAATGCGGTCTTAGCCTCTCTGGTCTCAACACTCTGTCTGATTTTGGATTTTTTTTTATTTTTTTTCCAAAATCAGACTTGACACCAGAGAGGCTGAATACCGCACTGACTCAATGCGGTCTTAGCCTCTCTGGTGTCAACACTCTGTCTGATTTTGGATTTTTTTTTTTTTTTCTAAAATCAGACTTGACACCAGAGAGGCTGAATACCGCACTGAGTCAATGCGGTCTTAGCCTCTCTGGTGTCAACACTCTGTCTGATTTTGGATTTTTTTTTTTTTTTCTAAAATCAGACTTGACACCAGAGAGGCTGAATACCGCACTGAGTCAATGCGGTCTTAGCCTCTCTGGTCTCAACACTCTGTCTGATTTTGGATATTTTTTTTTTTTTTTCCAAAATCAGACTTGACACCAGAGAGGCTGAATACCGCACTGACTCAATGCGGTCTTAGCCTCTCTGGTGTCAACACTCTGTCTGATTTTGGATTTTTTTTTTTTTTTCTAAAATCAGACTTGACACCAGAGAGGCTGAATACCGCACTGAGTCAATGCGGTCTTAGCCTCTCTGGTGTCAACACTCTGTCTGATTTTGGATTTTTTTTTTTTTTTCCAAAGTCAGACTTGACACCAGAGAGGCTGAATACCGCACTGAGTCAATGCGGTCTTAGCCTCTCTGGTCTCAACACTCTGTCTGATTTTGGATTCTTTTTTTTTTTTTTCCAAAATCAGACTTGACACCAGAGAGGCTGAATACCGCACTGAGTCAATGCGGTCTTAGCCTCTCTGGTGTCAACACTCTGTCTGATTTTGGATTTTTTTTTTTTTTCCAAAATCAGACTTGACACCAGAGAGGCTGAATACCGCACTGAGTCAATGCGGTCTTAGCCTCTCTGGTCTCAACACTCTGTCTGATTTTGGATTTTTTTTTATTTTTTTTCCAAAATCAGACTTGACACCAGAGAGGCTGAATACCGCACTGACTCAATGCGGTCTTAGCCTCTCTGGTGTCAACACTCTGTCTGATTTTGGATTTTTTTTTTTTTTTCTAAAATCAGACTTGACACCAGAGAGGCTGAATACCGCACTGAGTCAATGCGGTCTTAGCCTCTCTGTTGTCAACACTCTGTCTGATTTTGGATTTTTTTTTTTTTTTCCAAAATCAGACTTGACACCAGAGAGGCTGAATACCGCACTGAGTCAATGCGGTCTTAGCCTCTCTGGTGTCAACACTCTGTCTGATTTTGGATTTTTTATTTTTTTTCCAAAATCAGACTTGACAACAGAGAGGCTGAATACCGCACTGAGTCAATGCAGTCTTAGCCTCTCTGGTGTCAACACTCTGTCTGATTTTTTTTTTTTTCCAAAATCAGACTTGACACCAGAGAGGCTGAATACCGCACTGAGTCAATGCGGTCTTAGGCTCTCTGGTGTCAACACTGTCTGATTTTGGATTTTTTTTTTTTTTTCCAAAATCAGACTTGACACCAGAGAGGCTGAATACCGCACTGAGTCAATGCGGTCTTAGCCTCTCTGTTCTCAACACTCTGTCTGATTTTTTTTTTTTTTTTTTTTTTTCCAAAATCAGACTTGACACCAGAGAAGCTGAATACCGCACTGAGTCAATGCGGTCTTAGCCTCTCTGGTGTCAACACTCTGTCTGATTTTGGATTTTTTTTTTTTTTTCCAAAATCAGACTTGACACCAGAGAGGCTGAATACCGCACTGAGTCAATGCGGTCTTAGCCTCTCTGGTCTCAACACTCTGTCTGATTTTGGATTTTTTTTTTTTTTTTCCCAAAATCAGACTTGACACCAGAGAGGCTGAATACCGCACTGAGTCAATGCGGTCTTAGCCTCTCTGGTCTCAACACTCTGTCTGATTTTGGATTTTTTTTTTTTTTTTCCAAAATCAGACTTGACACCAGAGAGGCTGAATACCGCACTGAGTCAATGCGGTCTTAGCCTCTCTGGTGTCAACACTCTGTCTGATTTTGGATTTTTTTTTTTTTTTCCAAAATCAGACTTGACACCAGAGAGGCTGAATACCGCACTGAGTCAATGCGGTCTTAGCCTCTCTGGTGTCAACACTCTGTCTGATTTTGGATTTTTTTTTTTTTTCCAAAATCAGACTTGACACCAGAGAGGCTGAATACCGCACTGAGTCAATGCGGTCTTAGCCTCTCTGGTCTCAACACTCTGTCTGATTTTGGATTTTTTTTATTTTTTTTTCCAAAATCAGACTTGACACCAGAGAGGCTGAATACCGCACTGACTCAATGCGGTCTTAGCCTCTCTGGTGTCAACACTCTGTCTGATTTTGGATTTTTTTTTTTTTTTCTAAAATCAGACTTGACACCAGAGAGGCTGAATACCGCACTGAGTCAATGCGGTCTTAGCCTCTCTGGTGTCAACACTCTGTCTGATTTTGGATTTTTTTTTTTTTTTCTAAAATCAGACTTGACACCAGAGAGGCTGAATACCGCACTGAGTCAATGCGGTCTTAGCCTCTCTGGTCTCAACACTCTGTCTGATTTTGGATATTTTTTTTTTTTTTTCCAAAATCAGACTTGACACCAGAGAGGCTGAATACCGCACTGACTCAATGCGGTCTTAGCCTCTCTGGTGTCAACACTCTGTCTGATTTTGGATTTTTTTTTTTTTTTCTAAAATCAGACTTGACACCAGAGAGGCTGAATACCGCACTGAGTCAATGCGGTCTTAGCCTCTCTGGTGTCAACACTCTGTCTGATTTTGGATTTTTTTTTTTTTTTCCAAAGTCAGACTTGACACCAGAGAGGCTGAATACTGCACTGAGTCAATGCGGTCTTAGCCTCTCTGGTCTCAACACTCTGTCTGATTTTGGATTCTTTTTTTTTTTTTTCCAAAATCAGACTTGACACCAGAGAGGCTGAATACCGCACTGAGTCAATGCGGTCTTAGCCTCTCTGGTGTCAACACTCTGTCTGATTTTGGATTTTTTTTTTTTTTCCAAAATCAGACTTGACACCAGAGAGGCTGAATACCGCACTGAGTCAATGCGGTCTTAGCCTCTCTGGTCTCAACACTCTGTCTGATTTTGGATTTTTTTTTATTTTTTTTCCAAAATCAGACTTGACACCAGAGAGGCTGAATACCGCACTGACTCAATGCGGTCTTAGCCTCTCTGGTGTCAACACTCTGTCTGATTTTGGATTTTTTTTTTTTTTTCTAAAATCAGACTTGACACCAGAGAGGCTGAATACCGCACTGAGTCAATGCGGTCTTAGCCTCTCTGTTGTCAACACTCTGTCTGATTTTGGATTTTTTTTTTTTTTTCCAAAATCAGACTTGACACCAGAGAGGCTGAATACCGCACTGAGTCAATGCGGTCTTAGCCTCTCTGGTGTCAACACTCTGTCTGATTTTGGATTTTTTATTTTTTTTCCAAAATCAGACTTGACAACAGAGAGGCTGAATACCGCACTGAGTCAATGCAGTCTTAGCCTCTCTGGTGTCAACACTCTGTCTGATTTTTTTTTTTTTCCAAAATCAGACTTGACACCAGAGAGGCTGAATACCGCACTGAGTCAATGCGGTCTTAGGCTCTCTGGTGTCAACACTGTCTGATTTTGGATTTTTTTTTTTTTTTCCAAAATCAGACTTGACACCAGAGAGGCTGAATACCGCACTGAGTCAATGCGGTCTTAGCCTCTCTGTTCTCAACACTCTGTCTGATTTTTTTTTTTTTTTTTTTTTTTCCAAAATCAGACTTGACACCAGAGAAGCTGAATACCGCACTGAGTCAATGCGGTCTTAGCCTCTCTGGTGTCAACACTCTGTCTGATTTTGGATTTTTTTTTTTTTTTCCAAAATCAGACTTGACACCAGAGAGGCTGAATACCGCACTGAGTCAATGCGGTCTTAGCCTCTCTGGTCTCAACACTCTGTCTGATTTTGGATTTTTTTTTTTTTTTCCCAAAATCAGACTTGACACCAGAGAGGCTGAATACCGCACTGAGTCAATGCGGTCTTAGCCTCTCTGGTCTCAACACTCTGTCTGATTTTGGATTTTTTTTTTTTTTTTCCAAAATCAGACTTGACACCAGAGAGGCTGAATACCGCACTGAGTCAATGCGGTCTTAGCCTCTCTGGTGTCAACACTCTGTCTGATTTTGGATTTTTTTTTTTTTTCCAAAATCAGACTTGACACCAGAGAGGCTGAATACCGCACTGAGTCAATGCGGTCTTAGCCTCTCTGGTGTCAACACTCTGTCTGATTTTGGATTTTTTTTTTTTTTCCAAAATCAGACTTGACACCAGAGAGGCTGAATACCGCACTGAGTCAATGCGGTCTTAGCCTCTCTGGTCTCAACACTCTGTCTGATTTTGGATTTTTTTTATTTTTTTTTCCAAAATCAGACTTGACACCAGAGAGGCTGAATACCGCACTGACTCAATGCGGTCTTAGCCTCTCTGGTGTCAACACTCTGTCTGATTTTGGATTTTTTTTTTTTTTTCTAAAATCAGACTTGACACCAGAGAGGCTGAATACCGCACTGAGTCAATGCGGTCTTAGCCTCTCTGGTGTCAACACTCTGTCTGATTTTGGATTTTTTTTTTTTTTTCTAAAATCAGACTTGACACCAGAGAGGCTGAATACCGCACTGAGTCAATGCGGTCTTAGCCTCTCTGGTCTCAACACTCTGTCTGATTTTGGATATTTTTTTTTTTTTTTCCAAAATCAGACTTGACACCAGAGAGGCTGAATACCGCACTGACTCAATGCGGTCTTAGCCTCTCTGGTGTCAACACTCTGTCTGATTTTGGATTTTTTTTTTTTTTTCTAAAATCAGACTTGACACCAGAGAGGCTGAATACCGCACTGAGTCAATGCGGTCTTAGCCTCTCTGGTGTCAACACTCTGTCTGATTTTGGATTTTTTTTTTTTTTTCCAAAGTCAGACTTGACACCAGAGAGGCTGAATACCGCACTGAGTCAATGCGGTCTTAGCCTCTCTGGTCTCAACACTCTGTCTGATTTTGGATTCTTTTTTTTTTTTTTCCAAAATCAGACTTGACACCAGAGAGGCTGAATACCGCACTGAGTCAATGCGGTCTTAGCCTCTCTGGTGTCAACACTCTGTCTGATTTTGGATTTTTTTTTTTTTTTTCAAAGTCAGACTTGACACCAGAGAGGCTGAATACCGCACTGAGTCAATGCGGTCTTATCCTCTCTGGTCTCAACACTGTCTGATTTTGGATTTTTTTTTTTTTTTTCCAAAATCAGACTTGACACCAGAGAGGCTGAATACCGCACTGAGTCAATGCGGTCTTAGCCTCTCTGGTCTCAACACTCTGTCTGATTTTTTTTTTTTTTTTTTTTTTTCCAAAATCAGACTTGACACCAGAGAAGCTGAATACCGCACTGAGTCAATGCGGTCTTAGCCTCTCTGGTGTCAACACTCTGTCTGATTTTGGATTTTTTTTTTTTTTTTTTTCCAAAATCAGACTTGACACCAGAGAGGCTGAATACCGCACTGAGTCAATGCGGTCTTAGCCTCTCTGGTGTCAACACTCTGTCTGATTTTGGATTTTTTTTTTTTTTTCTAAAATCAGACTTGACACCAGAGAGGCTGAATACCGCACTGAGTCAATGCGGTCTTAGCCTCTCTGGTGTCAACACTCTGTCTGATTTTGGATTTTTTTTTTTTTTTCTAAAATCAGACTTGACACCAGAGAGGCTGAATACCGCACTGAGTCAATGCGGTCTTAGCCTCTCTGGTCTCAACACTCTGTCTGATTTTGGATATTTTTTTTTTTTTTTCCAAAATCAGACTTGACACCAGAGAGGCTGAATACCGCACTGACTCAATGCGGTCTTAGCCTCTCTGGTGTCAACACTCTGTCTGATTTTGGATTTTTTTTTTTTTTTCTAAAATCAGACTTGACACCAGAGAGGCTGAATACCGCACTGAGTCAATGCGGTCTTAGCCTCTCTGGTCTCAACACTCTGTCTGATTTTGGATATTTTTTTTTTTTTTTCAAAAATCAGACTTGACACCAGAGAGGCTGAATACCGCACTGACTCAATGCGGTCTTAGCCTCTCTGGTGTCAACACTCTGTCTGATTTTGGATTTTTTTTTTTTTTTCTAAAATCAGACTTGACACCAGAGAGGCTGAATACCGCACTGAGTCAATGCGGTCTTAGCCTCTCTGGTCTCAACACTCTGTCTGATTTTGGATTTTTTTTTTTTTTTCCAAAATCAGACTTGACACCAGAGAGGCTGAATACCGCACTGAGTCAATGCGGTCTTAGCCTCTCTGGTGTCAACACTCTGTCTGATTTTGGATTTTTTTTTTTTTTCCAAAATCAGACTTGACACCAGAGAGGCTGAATACCGCACTGAGTCAATGCGGTCTTAGCCTCTCTGGTGTCAACACTCTGTCTGATTTTGGATTTTTTATTTTTTTTCCAAAATCAGACTTGACAACAGAGAGGCTGAATACCGCACTGAGTCAATGCAGTCTTAGCCTCTCTGGTGTCAACACTCTGTCTGATTTTGGATTTTTTTTTTTTTTCCAAAATCAGACTTGACACCAGAGAGGCTGAATACCGCACTGAGTCAATGCGGTCTTAGGCTCTCTGGTGTCAACACTGTCTGATTTTGGATTTTTTTTTTTTTTTCCAAAATCAGACTTGACACCAGAGAGGCTGAATACCGCACTGAGTCAATGCGGTCTTAGCCTCTCTGGTCTCAACACTCTGTCTGATTTTTTTTTTTTTTTTTTTTTTTCCAAAATCAGACTTGACACCAGAGAAGCTGAATACCGCACTGAGTCAATGCGGTCTTAGCCTCTCTGGTGTCAACACTCTGTCTGATTTTGGATTTTTTTTTTTTTTTTTTCCAAAATCAGACTTGACACCAGAGAGGCTGAATACCGCACTGAGTCAATGCGGTCTTAGCCTCTCTGGTCTCAACACTCTGTCTGATTTTGGATTTTTTTTTTTTTTTTCCAAAATCAGACTTGACACCAGAGAGGCTGAATACCGCACTGAGTCAATGCGGTCTTAGCCTCTCTGGTGTCAACACTCTGTCTGATTTTGGATTTTTTTTTTTTTTCCAAAATCAGACTTGACACCAGAGAGGCTGAATACCGCACTGAGTCAATGCGGTCTTAGCCTCTCTGGTGTCAACACTCTGTCTGATTTTGGATTTTTTTTTTTTTTTCCAAAATCAGACTTGACACCAGAGAGGCTGAATACCGCACTGAGTCAATGCGGTCTTAGCCTCTCTGGTGTCAACACTCTGTCTGATTTTGGATTTTTTATTTTTTTTCCAAAATCAGACTTGACAACAGAGAGGCTGAATACCGCACTGAGTCAATGCAGTCTTAGCCTCTCTGGTGTCAACACTCTGTCTGATTTTGGATTTTTTTTTTTTTTCCAAAATCAGACTTGACACCAGAGAGGCTGAATACCGCACTGAGTCAATGCGGTCTTAGCCTCTCTGGTGTCAACACTCTGTCTGATTTTGGATTTTTTTTTTTTTTTCCAAAATCAGACTTGACACCAGAGAGGCTGAATACCGCACTGAGTCAATGCGGTCTTAGCCTCTCTGGTGTCAACACTCTGTCTGATTTTGGATTTTTTATTTTTTTTCCAAAATCAGACTTGACAACAGAGAGGCTGAATACCGCACTGAGTCAATGCAGTCTTAGCCTCTCTGGTGTCAACACTCTGTCTGATTTTGGATTTTTTTTTTTTTTTCCAAAATCAGACTTGACACCAGAGAGGCTGAATACCGCACTGAGTCAATGCGGTCTTAGGCTCTCTGGTGTCAACACTGTCTGATTTTGGATTTTTTTTTTTTTTCCAAAATCAGACTTGACACCAGAGAGGCTGAATACCGCACTGAGTCAATGCGGTCTTAGCCTCTCTGTTCTCAACACTCTGTCTGATTTTGTTTTTTTGTTTTTTTTTTCCAAAATCAGACTTGACACCAGAGAAGCTGAATACCGCACTGAGTCAATGCGGTCTTAGCCTCTCTGGTGTCAACACTCTGTCTGATTTTGGATTTTTTTTTTTTTTTCCAAAATCAGACTTGACACCAGAGAGGCTGAATACCGCACTGAGTCAATGCGGTCTTAGCCTCTCTGGTCTCAACACTCTGTCTGATTTTGGATTTTTTTTTTTTTTTCCCAAAATCAGACTTGACACCAGAGAGGCTGAATACCGCACTGAGTCAATGCGGTCTTAGCCTCTCTGGTCTCAACACTCTGTCTGATTTTGGATTTTTTTTTTTTTTTTCCAAAATCAGACTTGACACCAGAGAGGCTGAATACCGCACTGAGTCAATGCGGTCTTAGCCTCTCTGGTGTCAACACTCTGTCTGATTTTTGATTTTTTTTTTTTTTTTTTCAAAGTCAGACTTGACACCAGAGAGGCTGAATACCGCACTGAGTCAATGCGGTCTTAGCCTCTCTGGTCTCAACACTGTCTGATTTTGGATTTTTTTTTTTTTTTTTCCAAAATCAGACTTGACACCAGAGAGGCTGAATACTGCACTGAGTCAATGCGGTCTTAGCCTCTCTGGTGTCAACACTCTGTCTGATTTTGGATTTTTTTTTTTTTTCCAAAATCAGACTTGACACCAGAGAAGCTGAATACCGCACTGAGTCAATGCGGTCTTAGCCTCTCTGGTGTCAACACTCTGTCTGATTTTGGATTTTTTTTTTTTTTCCAAAATCAGACTTGACACCAGAGAGGCTGAATACCGCACTGAGTCAATGCGGTCTTAGCCTCTCTGGTGTCAACACTCTGTCTGATTTTGGATTTTTTTTTTTTTTCCAAAATCAGACTTGACACCAGAGAGGCTGAATACCGCACTGAGTCAATGCGGTCTTAGCCTCTCTGGTGTCAACACTCTGTCTGATTTTGGATTTTTTATTTTTTTTCCAAAATCAGACTTGACAACAGAGAGGCTGAATACCGCACTGAGTCAATGCAGTCTTAGCCTCTCTGGTGTCAACACTCTGTCTGATTTTGGATTTTTTTTTTTTTTCCAAAATCAGACTTGACACCAGAGAGGCTGAATACCGCACTGAGTCAATGCGGTCTTAGCCTCTCTGGTGTCAACACTCTGTCTGATTTTGGATTTTTTATTTTTTTTCCAAAATCAGACTTGACAACAGAGAGGCTGAATACCGCACTGAGTCAATGCAGTCTTAGCCTCTCTGGTGTCAACACTCTGTCTGATTTTGGATTTTTTTTTTTTTTCCAAAATCAGACTTGACAACAGAGAGGCTGAATACCGCACTGAGTCAATGCGGTCTTAGCCTCTCTGGTGTCAACACTCTGTCTGATTTTGGATTTTTTATTTTTTTTCCAAAATCAGACTTGACAACAGAGAGGCTGAATACCGCACTGAGTCAATGCGGTCTTAGCCTCTCTGGTGTCAACACTCTGTCTGATTTTGGATTTTTTTTTTTTTTCCAAAATCAGACTTGACACCAGAGAGGCTGAATACCGCACTGAGTCAATGCGGTCTTAGCCTCTCTGGTGTCAACACTCTGTCTGATTTTGGATTTTTTTTTTTTTTTCCAAAATCAGACTTGACACCAGAGAGGCTGAATACCGCACTGAGTCAATGCGGTCTTAGGCTCTCTGGTGTCAACACTGTCTGATTTTGGATTTTTTTTTTTTTTTCCAAAATCAGACTTGACACCAGAGAGGCTGAATACCGCACTGAGTCAATGCGGTCTTAGCCTCTCTGTTCTCAACACTCTGTCTGATTTTGGATTTTTTTTTTTTTTTCTAAAATCAGACTTGACACCAGAGAGGCTGAATACCGCACTGAGTCAATGCGGTCTTAGCCTCTCTGGTGTCAACACTCTGTCTGATTTTGGATATTTTTATTTTTTTTTCCAAAATCAGACTTGACACCAGAGAGGCTGAATACCGCACTGACTCAATGCGGTCTTAGCCTCTCTGGTCTCAACACTCTGTCTGATTTTTGATTTTTTTTTTTTTTTCCCAAAATCAGACTTGACACCAGAGAGGCTGAATACCGCACTGAGTCAATGCGGTCTTAGCCTCTCTGGTCTCAACACTCTGTCTGATTTTGGATTTTTTTTTTTTTTTCCAAAATCAGACTTGACACCAGAGAGGCTGAATACCGCACTGAGTCAATGCGGTCTTAGCCTCTCTGGTGTCAACACTCTGTCTGATTTTGGATTTTTTTTTTTTTTCCAAAATCAGACTTGACACCAGAGAGGCTGAATACCGCACTGAGTCAATGCGGTCTTAGCCTCTCTGGTGTCAACACTCTGTCTGATTTTGGATTTTTTTTTTTTTTCCAAAATCAGACTTGACACCAGAGAGGCTGAATACCGCACTGAGTCAATGCGGTCTTAGCCTCTCTGGTCTCAACACTCTGTCTGATTTTGGATTTTTTTTTATTTTTTTTCCAAAATCAGACTTGACACCAGAGAGGCTGAATACCGCACTGACTCAATGCGGTCTTAGCCTCTCTGGTGTCAACACTCTGTCTGATTTTGGATTTTTTTTTTTTTTTCTAAAATCAGACTTGACACCAGAGAGGCTGAATACCGCACTGAGTCAATGCGGTCTTAGCCTCTCTGGTGTCAACACTCTGTCTGATTTTGGATTTTTTTTTTTTTTTCCAAAATCAGACTTGACACCAGAGAGGCTGAATACCGCACTGAGTCAATGCGGTCTTAGCCTCTCTGGTGTCAACACTCTGTCTGATTTTGGATTTTTTTTTTTTTTCCAAAGTCAGACTTGACACCAGAGAGGCTGAATACCGCACTGAGTCAATGCGGTCTTAGCCTCTCTGGTCTCAACACTCTGTCTGATTTTGGATTCTTTTTTTTTTTTTTCCAAAATCAGACTTGACACCAGAGAGGCTGAATACCGCACTGAGTCAATGCGGTCTTAGCCTCTCTGGTGTCAACACTCTGTCTGATTTTGGATTTTTTTTTTTTTTTTCAAAGTCAGACTTGACACCAGAGAGGCTGAATACCGCACTGAGTCAATGCGGTCTTATCCTCTCTGGTCTCAACACTGTCTGATTTTGGATTTTTTTTTTTTTTTTCCAAAATCAGACTTGACACCAGAGAGGCTGAATACCGCACTGAGTCAATGCGGTCTTAGCCTCTCTGGTCTCAACACTCTGTCTGATTTTTTTTTTTTTTTTTTTTTTTCCAAAATCAGACTTGACACCAGATAAGCTGAATACCGCACTGAGTCAATGCGGTCTTAGCCTCTCTGGTGTCAACACTCTGTCTGATTTTGGATTTTTTTTTTTTTTTTTTTCCAAAATCAGACTTGACACCAGAGAGGCTGAATACCGCACTGAGTCAATGCGGTCTTAGCCTCTCTGGTGTCAACACTCTGTCTGATTTTGGATTTTTTTTTTTTTTTCTAAAATCAGACTTGACACCAGAGAGGCTGAATACCGCACTGAGTCAATGCGGTCTTAGCCTCTCTGGTGTCAACACTCTGTCTGATTTTGGATTTTTTTTTTTTTTTCTAAAATCAGACTTGACACCAGAGAGGCTGAATACCGCACTGAGTCAATGCGGTCTTAGCCTCTCTGGTCTCAACACTCTGTCTGATTTTGGATTTTTTTTTTTTTTTTTCCAAAATCAGACTTGACACCAGAGAGGCTGAATACCGCACTGACTCAATGCGGTCTTAGCCTCTCTGGTGTCAACACTCTGTCTGATTTTGGATTTTTTTTTTTTTTTCTAAAATCAGACTTGACACCAGAGAGGCTGAATACTGCACTGAGTCAATGCGGTCTTAGCCTCTCTGGTGTCAACACTCTGTCTGATTTTGGATTTTTTTTTTTTTTCCAAAATCAGACTTGACACCAGAGAGGCTGAATACCGCACTGAGTCAATGCGGTCTTAGCCTCTCTGGTGTCAACACTCTGTCTGATTTTGGATTTTTTTTTTTTTTCCAAAATCAGACTTGACACCAGAGAGGCTGAATACCGCACTGAGTCAATGCGGTCTTAGCCTCTCTGGTCTCAACACTCTGTCTGATTTTGGATTTTTTTTTATTTTTTTTCCAAAATCAGACTTGACACCAGAGAGGCTGAATACCGCACTGACTCAATGCGGTCTTAGCCTCTCTGGTGTCAACACTCTGTCTGATTTTGGATTTTTTTTTTTTTTTCTAAAATCAGACTTGACACCAGAGAGGCTGAATACCGCACTGAGTCAATGCGGTCTTAGCCTCTCTGGTGTCAACACTCTGTCTGATTTTGGATTTTTTTTTTTTTTTCTAAAATCAGACTTGACACCAGAGAGGCTGAATACCGCACTGAGTCAATGCGGTCTTAGCCTCTCTGGTCTCAACACTCTGTCTGATTTTGGATATTTTTTTTTTTTTTCCAAAATCAGACTTGACACCAGAGAGGCTGAATACCGCACTGACTCAATGCGGTCTTAGCCTCTCTGGTGTCAACACTCTGTCTGATTTTGGATTTTTTTTTTTTTTTCTAAAATCAGACTTGACACCAGAGAGGCTGAATACCGCACTGAGTCAATGCGGTCTTAGCCTCTCTGGTGTCAACACTCTGTCTGATTTTGGATTTTTTTTTTTTTTCCAAAGTCAGACTTGACACCAGAGAGGCTGAATACCGCACTGAGTCAATGCGGTCTTAGCCTCTCTGGTCTCAACACTCTGTCTGATTTTGGATTCTTTTTTTTTTTTTCCAAAATCAGACTTGACACCAGAGAGGCTGAATACCGCACTGAGTCAATGCGGTCTTAGCCTCTCTGGTGTCAACACTCTGTCTGATTTTGGATTTTTTTTTTTTTTTTCAAAGTCAGACTTGACACCAGAGAGGCTGAATACCGCACTGAGTCAATGCGGTCTTATCCTCTCTGGTCTCAACACTGTCTGATTTTGGATTTTTTTTTTTTTTTTCCAAAATCAGACTTGACACCAGAGAGGCTGAATACCGCACTGAGTCAATGCGGTCTTAGCCTCTCTGGTCTCAACACTCTGTCTGATTTTTTTTTTTTTTTTTTTTTTTCCAAAATCAGACTTGACACCAGAGAAGCTGAATACCGCACTGAGTCAATGCGGTCTTAGCCTCTCTGGTGTCAACACTCTGTCTGATTTTGGATTTTTTTTTTTTTTTCTAAAATCAGACTTGACACCAGAGAGGCTGAATACCGCACTGAGTCAATGCGGTCTTAGCCTCTCTGGTGTCAACACTCTGTCTGATTTTGGATTTTTTTTTTTTTTTCTAAAATCAGACTTGACACCAGAGAGGCTGAATACCGCACTGAGTCAATGCGGTCTTAGCCTCTCTGGTCTCAACACTCTGTCTGATTTTGGATTTTTTTTTTTTTTTTTCCAAAATCAGACTTGACACCAGAGAGGCTGAATACCGCACTGACTCAATGCGGTCTTAGCCTCTCTGGTGTCAACACTCTGTCTGATTTTGGATTTTTTTTTTTTTTTCTAAAATCAGACTTGACACCAGAGAGGCTGAATACCGCACTGAGTCAATGCGGTCTTAGCCTCTCTGGTCTCAACACTCTGTCTGATTTTGGATATTTTTTTTTTTTTTTCCAAAATCAGACTTGACACCAGAGAGGCTGAATACTGCACTGACTCAATGCGGTCTTAGCCTCTCTGGTGTCAACACTCTGTCTGATTTTGGATTTTTTTTTTTTTTTCTAAAATCAGACTTGACAACAGAGAGGCTGAATACCGCACTGAGTCAATGCAGTCTTAGCCTCTCTGGTGTCAACACTCTGTCTGATTTTGGATTTTTTTTTTTTTTCCAAAATCAGACTTGACACCAGAGAGGCTGAATACCGCACTGAGTCAATGCGGTCTTAGCCTCTCTGGTCTCAACACTCTGTCTGATTTTTTTTTTTTTTTTTTTTTTCCAAAATCAGACTTGACACCAGAGAAGCTGAATACCGCACTGAGTCAATGCGGTCTTAGCCTCTCTGGTGTCAACACTCTGTCTGATTTTGGATTTTTTTTTTTTTTTTTTTCCAAAATCAGACTTGACACCAGAGAGGCTGAATACCGCACTGAGTCAATGCGGTCTTAGCCTCTCTGGTCTCAACACTCTGTCTGATTTTGGATTTTTTTTTTTTTTTTCCAAAATCAGACTTGACACCAGAGAGGCTGAATACTGCACTGAGTCAATGCGGTCTTAGCCTCTCTGGTGTCAACACTCTGTCTGATTTTGGATTTTTTTTTTTTTTCCAAAATCAGACTTGACACCAGAGAGGCTGAATACCGCACTGAGTCAATGCGGTCTTAGCCTCTCTGGTCTCAACACTCTGTCTGATTTTGGATTTTTTTTTTTTTTTCCCAAAATCAGACTTGACACCAGAGAGGCTGAATACCGCACTGAGTCAATGCGGTCTTAGCCTCTCTGGTCTCAACACTCTGTCTGATTTTGGATTTTTTTTTTTTTTTTCCAAAATCAGACTTGACACCAGAGAGGCTGAATACCGCACTGAGTCAATGCGGTCTTAGCCTCTCTGGTCTCAACACTCTGTCTGATTTTGGATTTTTTTTTTTTTTTTCCAAAATCAGACTTGACACCAGAGAGGCTGAATACCGCACTGAGTCAATGCGGTCTTAGCCTCTCTGGTGTCAACACTCTGTCTGATTTTGGATTTTTTTTTTTTTTCCAAAATCAGACTTGACACCAGAGAGGCTGAATACCGCACTGAGTCAATGCGGTCTTAGCCTCTCTGGTGTCAACACTCTGTCTGATTTTGGATTTTTTTTTTTTTTCCAAAATCAGACTTGACACCAGAGAGGCTGAATACCGCACTGAGTCAATGCGGTCTTAGCCTCTCTGGTCTCAACACTCTGTCTGATTTTGGATTTTTTTTTATTTTTTTTCCAAAATCAGACTTGACACCAGAGAGGCTGAATACCGCACTGACTCAATGCGGTCTTAGCCTCTCTGGTGTCAACACTCTGTCTGATTTTGGATTTTTTTTTTTTTTTCTAAAATCAGACTTGACACCAGAGAGGCTGAATACCGCACTGAGTCAATGCGGTCTTAGCCTCTCTGGTGTCAACACTCTGTCTGATTTTGGATTTTTTTTTTTTTTTCCAAAATCAGACTTGACACCAGAGAGGCTGAATACCGCACTGAGTCAATGCGGTCTTAGCCTCTCTGGTGTCAACACTCTGTCTGATTTTGGATTTTTTATTTTTTTTCCAAAATCAGACTTGACAACAGAGAGGCTGAATACCGCACTGAGTCAATGCAGTCTTAGCCTCTCTGGTGTCAACACTCTGTCTGATTTTGGATTTTTTTTTTTTTTCCAAAATCAGACTTGACACCAGAGAGGCTGAATACCGCACTGAGTCAATGCGGTCTTAGGCTCTCTGGTGTCAACACTGTCTGATTTTGGATTTTTTTTTTTTTTCCAAAATCAGACTTGACACCAGAGAGGCTGAATACCGCACTGAGTCAATGCGGTCTTAGCCTCTCTGGTGTCAACACTCTGTCTGATTTTGGATTTTTTTTTTTTTTCCAAAATCAGACTTGACACCAGAGAGGCTGAATACCGCACTGAGTCAATGCGGTCTTAGCCTCTCTGGTCTCAACACTCTGTCTGATTTTGGATTTTTTTTTTTTTTCCAAAATCAGACTTGACACCAGAGAGGCTGAATACCGCACTGACTCAATGCGGTCTTAGCCTCTCTGGTGTCAACACTCTGTCTGATTTTGGATTTTTTTTTTTTTTTCTAAAATCAGACTTGACACCAGAGAGGCTGAATACCGCACTGAGTCAATGCGGTCTTAGCCTCTCTGGTGTCAACACTCTGTCTGATTTTGGATTTTTTTTTTTTTTTCTAAAATCAGACTTGACACCAGAGAGGCTGAATACCGCACTGAGTCAATGCGGTCTTAGCCTCTCTGGTCTCAACACTCTGTCTGATTTTGGATATTTTTTTTTTTTTTTCCAAAATCAGACTTGACACCAGAGAGGCTGAATACCGCACTGACTCAATGCGGTCTTAGCCTCTCTGGTGTCAACACTCTGTCTGATTTTGGATTTTTTTTTTTTTTTCTAAAATCAGACTTGACACCAGAGAGGCTGAATACCGCACTGAGTCAATGCGGTCTTAGCCTCTCTGGTCTCAACACTCTGTCTGATTTTGGATTTTTTTTTTTTTTTCCCAAAATCAGACTTGACACCAGAGAGGCTGAATACCGCACTGAGTCAATGCGGTCTTAGCCTCTCTGGTCTCAACACTCTGTCTGATTTTGGATTTTTTTTTTTTTTTTCCAAAATCAGACTTGACACCAGAGAGGCTGAATACCGCACTGAGTCAATGCGGTCTTAGCCTCTCTGGTGTCAACACTCTGTCTGATTTTGGATTTTTTTTTTTTTTTTCAAAGTCAGACTTGACACCAGAGAGGCTGAATACCGCACTGAGTCAATGCGGTCTTAGCCTCTCTGGTCTCAACACTGTCTGATTTTGGATTTTTTTTTTTTTTTTTCCAAAATCAGACTTGACACCAGAGAGGCTGAATACTGCACTGAGTCAATGCGGTCTTAGCCTCTCTGGTGTCAACACTCTGTCTGATTTTGGATTTTTTTTTTTTTTCCAAAATCAGACTTGACACCAGAGAAGCTGAATACCGCACTGAGTCAATGCGGTCTTAGCCTCTCTGGTGTCAACACTCTGTCTGATTTTGGATTTTTTTTTTTTTTTCCAAAATCAGACTTGACACCAGAGAGGCTGAATACCGCACTGAGTCAATGCGGTCTTAGCCTCTCTGGTGTCAACACTCTGTCTGATTTTGGATTTTTTTTTTTTTTCCAAAATCAGACTTGACACCAGAGAGGCTGAATACCGCACTGAGTCAATGCGGTCTTAGCCTCTCTGGTGTCAACACTCTGTCTGATTTTGGATTTTTTATTTTTTTTCCAAAATCAGACTTGACAACAGAGAGGCTGAATACCGCACTGAGTCAATGCAGTCTTAGCCTCTCTGGTGTCAACACTCTGTCTGATTTTGGATTTTTTTTTTTTTTCCAAAATCAGACTTGACACCAGAGAGGCTGAATACCGCACTGAGTCAATGCGGTCTTAGGCTCTCTGGTGTCAACACTGTCTGATTTTGGATTTTTTTTTTTTTTTCCAAAATCAGACTTGACACCAGAGAGGCTGAATACCGCACTGAGTCAATGCGGTCTTAGCCTCTCTGTTCTCAACACTCTGTCTGATTTTGGATTTTTTTTTTTTTTTCTAAAATCAGACTTGACACCAGAGAGGCTGAATACCGCACTGAGTCAATGCGGTCTTAGCCTCTCTGGTGTCAACACTCTGTCTGATTTTGGATATTTTTTTTTTTTTTTCCAAAATCAGACTTGACACCAGAGAGGCTGAATACCGCACTGACTCAATGCGGTCTTAGCCTCTCTGGTCTCAACACTCTGTCTGATTTTTGATTTTTGATTTTTTTTCCCAAAATCAGACTTGACACCAGAGAGGCTGAATACCGCACTGAGTCAATGCGGTCTTAGCCTCTCTGGTCTCAACACTCTGTCTGATTTTGGATTTATTTATTTTTTTCCAAAATCAGACTTGACACCAGAGAGGCTGAATACCGCACTGAGTCAATGCGGTCTTAGCCTCTCTGGTGTCAACACTCTGTCTGATTTTGGATTTTTTTTTTTTTTCCAAAATCAGACTTGACACCAGAGAGGCTGAATACCGCACTGAGTGAATGCGGTCTTAGCCTCTCTGGTGTCAACACTCTGTCTGATTTTGGATTTTTTTTTTTTTTCCAAAATCAGACTTGACACCAGAGAGGCTGAATACCGCACTGAGTCAATGCGGTCTTAGCCTCTCTGGTCTCAACACTCTGTCTGATTTAGGTTTTTTTTTTATTTTTTTTCCAAAATCAGACTTGACACCAGAGAGGCTGAATACCGCACTGACTCAATGCGGTCTTAGCCTCTCTGGTGTCAACACTCTGTCTGATTTTGGATTTTTTTTTTTTTTTCTAAAATCAGACTTGACACCAGAGAGGCTGAATACCGCACTGAGTCAATGCGGTCTTAGCCTCTCTGGTGTCAACACTCTGTCTGATTTTGGATTTTTTTTTTTTTTTCCAAAATCAGACTTGACACCAGAGAGGCTGAATACCGCACTGAGTCAATGCGGTCTTAGCCTCTCTGGTGTCAACACTCTGTCTGATTTTGGATTTTTTTTTTTTTTTCTAAAATCAGACTTGACACCAGAGAGGCTGAATACCGCACTGAGTCAATGCGGTCTTAGCCTCTCTGGTGTCAACACTCTGTCTGATTTTGGATTTTTTTTTTTTTTCCAAAGTCAGACTTGACACCAGAGAGGCTGAATACCGCACTGAGTCAATGCGGTCTTAGCCTCTCTGGTCTCAACACTCTGTCTGATTTTGGATTCTTTTTTTTTTTTTTCCAAAATCAGACTTGACACCAGAGAGGCTGAATACCGCACTGAGTCAATGCGGTCTTAGCCTCTCTGGTGTCAACACTCTGTCTGATTTTGGATTTTTTTTTTTTTTTTCAAAGTCAGACTTGACACCAGAGAGGCTGAATACCGCACTGAGTCAATGCGGTCTTATCCTCTCTGGTCTCAACACTGTCTGATTTTGGATTTTTTTTTTTTTTTTCCAAAATCAGACTTGACACCAGAGAGGCTGAATACCGCACTGAGTCAATGCGGTCTTAGCCTCTCTGGTCTCAACACTCTGTCTGATTTTTTTTTTTTTTTTTTTTTTTCCAAAATCAGACTTGACACCAGAGAAGCTGAATACCGCACTGAGTCAATGCGGTCTTAGCCTCTCTGGTGTCAACACTCTGTCTGATTTTGGATTTTTTTTTTTTTTTTTTTCCAAAATCAGACTTGACACCAGAGAGGCTGAATACCGCACTGAGTCAATGCGGTCTTAGCCTCTCTGGTGTCAACACTCTGTCTGATTTTGGATTTTTTTTTTTTTTTCTAAAATCAGACTTGACACCAGAGAGGCTGAATACCGCACTGAGTCAATGCGGTCTTAGCCTCTCTGGTGTCAACACTCTGTCTGATTTTGGATTTTTTTTTTTTTTTCTAAAATCAGACTTGACACCAGAGAGGCTGAATACCGCACTGAGTCAATGCGGTCTTAGCCTCTCTGGTCTCAACACTCTGTCTGATTTTGGATTTTTTTTTTTTTTTTTCCAAAATCAGACTTGACACCAGAGAGGCTGAGTACCGCACTGACTCAATGCGGTCTTAGCCTCTCTGGTGTCAACACTCTGTCTGATTTTGGATTTTTTTTTTTTTTTTCTAAAATCAGACTTGACACCAGAGAGGCTGAATACCGCACTGAGTCAATGCGGTCTTAGCCTCTCTGGTGTCAACACTCTGTCTGATTTTGGATTTTTTTTTTTTTTCCAAAATCAGACTTGACACCAGAGAGGCTGAATACCGCACTGAGTCAATGCGGTCTTAGCCTCTCTGGTGTCAACACTCTGTCTGATTTTGGATTTTTTTTTTTTTTCCAAAATCAGACTTGACACCAGAGAGGCTGAATACCGCACTGAGTCAATGCGGTCTTAGCCTCTCTGGTCTCAACACTCTGTCTGATTTTGGATTTTTTTTTATTTTTTTTCCAAAATCAGACTTGACACCAGAGAGGCTGAATACCGCACTGACTCAATGCAGTCTTAGCCTCTCTGGTGTCAACACTCTGTCTGATTTTGGATTTTTTTTTTTTTTTCTAAAATCAGACTTGACACCAGAGAAGCTGAATACCGCACTGAGTCAATGCGGTCTTAGCCTCTCTGGTGTCAACACTCTGTCTGATTTTGGATTTTTTTTTTTTTTTCTAAAATCAGACTTGACACCAGAGAGGCTGAATACCGCACTGAGTCAATGCGGTCTTAGCCTCTCTGGTCTCAACACTCTGTCTGATTTTGGATATATTTTTTTTTTTTCCAAAATCAGACTTGACACCAGAGAGGCTGAATACCGCACTGACTCAATGCGGTCTTAGCCTCTCTGGTGTCAACACTCTGTCTGATTTTGGATTTTTTTTTTTTTTTCTAAAATCAGACTTGACACCAGAGAGGCTGAATACCGCACTGAGTCAATGCGGTCTTAGCCTCTCTGGTGTCAACACTCTGTCTGATTTTGGATTTTTTTTTTTTTTCCAAAGTCAGACTTGACACCAGAGAGGCTGAATACCGCACTGAGTCAATGCGGTCTTAGCCTCTCTGGTCTCAACACTCTGTCTGATTTTGGATTCTTTTTTTTTTTTTTCCAAAATCAGACTTGACACCAGAGAGGCTGAATACCGCACTGAGTCAATGCGGTCTTAGCCTCTCTGGTGTCAACACTCTGTCTGATTTTGGATTTTTTTTTTTTTTTTCAAAGTCAGACTTGACACCAGAGAGGCTGAATACCGCACTGAGTCAATGCGGTCTTATCCTCTCTGGTCTCAACACTGTCTGATTTTGGATTTTTTTTTTTTTTTTCCAAAATCAGACTTGACACCAGAGAGGCTGAATACCGCACTGAGTCAATGCGGTCTTAGCCTCTCTGGTCTCAACACTCTGTCTGATTTTTTTTTTTTTTTTTTTTTTTCCAAAATCAGACTTGACACCAGAGAAGCTGAATACCGCACTGAGTCAATGCGGTCTTAGCCTCTCTGGTGTCAACACTCTGTCTGATTTTGGATTTTTTTTTTTTTCTAAAATCAGACTTGACACCAGAGAGGATGAATACCGCACTGAGTCAATGCGGTCTTAGCCTCTCTGGTGTCAACACTCTGTCTGATTTTGGATTTTTTTTTTTTTTCTAAAATCAGACTTGACACCAGAGAGGCTGAATACCGCACTGAGTCAATGCGGTCTTAGCCTCTCTGGTCTCAACACTCTGTCTGATTTTGGATTTTTTTTTTTTTTTTTCCAAAATCAGACTTGACACCAGAGAGGCTGAATACCGCACTGACTCAATGCGGTCTTAGCCTCTCTGGTGTCAACACTCTGTCTGATTTTGGATTTTTTTTTTTTTTTCTAAAATCAGACTTGACACCAGAGAGGCTGAATACCGCACTGAGTCAATGCGGTCTTAGCCTCTCTGGTCTCAACACTCTGTCTGATTTTGGATATATTTTTTTTTTTTTCCAAAATCAGACTTGACACCAGAGAGGCTGAATACCGCACTGACTCAATGCGGTCTTAGCCTCTCTGGTGTCAACACTCTGTCTGATTTTGGATTTTTTTTTTTTTTTCCAAAATCAGACTTGACACCAGAGAGGCTGAATACCGCACTGAGTCAATGCGGTCTTAGCCTCTCTGGTCTCAACACTCTGTCTGATTTTGGATTTTTTTTTTTTTTTCCCAAAATCAGACTTGACACCAGAGAGGCTGAATACCGCACTGAGTCAATGCGGTCTTAGCCTCTCTGGTCTCAACACTCTGTCTGATTTTGGATTTTTTTTTTTTTTTCCAAAATCAGACTTGACACCAGAGAGGCTCAATACCGCACTGAGTCAATGCGGTCTTAGCCTCTCTGGTGTCAACACTCTGTCTGATTTTAGATTTTTTTTTTTTTTTCCAAAATCAGACTTGACACCAGAGAGGCTGAATACCGCACTGAGTCAATGCGGTCTTAGCCTCTCTGGTGTCAACACTCTGTCTGATTTTGGATTTTTTTTTTTTTTCCAAAATCAGACTTGACACCAGAGAGGCTGAATACCGCACTGAGTCAATGCGGTCTTAGCCTCTCTGGTCTCAACACTCTGTCTGATTTTGGATTTTTTTTTTTTTTCCAAAATCAGACTTGACACCAGAGAGGCTGAATACCGCACTGACTCAATGCGGTCTTAGCCTCTCTGGTGTCAACACTCTGTCTGATTTTGGATTTTTTTTTTTTTTTCTAAAATCAGACTTGACACCAGAGAGGCTGAATACCGCACTGAGTCAATGCGGTCTTAGCCTCTCTGGTGTCAACACTCTGTCTGATTTTGGATTTTTTTTTTTTTTTCTAAAATCAGACTTGACACCAGAGAGGCTGAATACCGCACTGAGTCAATGCGGTCTTAGCCTCTCTGGTCTCAACACTCTGTCTGATTTTGGATATTTTTTTTTTTTTTCCAAAATCAGACTTGACACCAGAGAGGCTGAATACCGCACTGACTCAATGCGGTCTTAGCCTCTCTGGTGTCAACACTCTGTCTGATTTTGGATTTTTTTTTTTTTTTCTAAAATCAGACTTGACACCAGAGAGGCTGAATACCGCACTGAGTCAATGCGGTCTTAGCCTCTCTGGTGTCAACACTCTGTCTGATTTTGGATTTTTTTTTTTTTTCCAAAGTCAGACTTGACACCAGAGAGGCTGAATACCGCACTGAGTCAATGCGGTCTTAGCCTCTCTGGTCTCAACACTCTGTCTGATTTTGGATTCTTTTTTTTTTTTTTCCAAAATCAGACTTGACACCAGAGAGGCTGAATACCGCACTGAGTCAATGCGGTCTTAGCCTCTCTGGTGTCAACACTCTGTCTGATTTTGGATTTTTTTTTTTTTTTTCAAAGTCAGACTTGACACCAGAGAGGCTGAATACCGCACTGAGTCAATGCGGTCTTATCCTCTCTGGTGTCAACACTCTGTCTGATTTTGGATTTTTTTTTTTTTTTTTTTCCAAAATCAGACTTGACACCAGAGAGGCTGAATACCGCACTGAGTCAATGCGGTCTTAGCCTCTCTGGTGTCAACACTCTGTCTGATTTTGGATTTTTTTTTTTTTTTCTAAAATCAGACTTGACACCAGAGAGGCTGAATACCGCACTGAGTCAATGCGGTCTTAGCCTCTCTGGTGTCAACACTCTGTCTGATTTTGGATTTTTTTTTTTTTTTTCAAAGTCAGACTTGACACCAGAGAGGCTGAATACCGCACTGAGTCAATGCGGTCTTATCCTCTCTGGTCTCAACACTGTCTGATTTTGGATTTTTTTTTTTTTTTTCCAAAATCAGACTTGACACCAGAGAGGCTGAATACCGCACTGAGTCAATGCGGTCTTAGCCTCTCTGGTCTCAACACTCTGTCTGATTTTTTTTTTTTTTTTTTTTTTTCCAAAATCAGACTTGACACCAGAGAAGCTGAATACCGCACTGAGTCAATGCGGTCTTAGCCTCTCTGGTGTCAACACTCTGTCTGATTTTGGATTTTTTTTTTTTTTTTTTCCAAAATCAGACTTGACACCAGAGAGGCTGAATACCGCACTGAGTCAATGCGGTCTTAGCCTCTCTGGTGTCAACACTCTGTCTGATTTTGGATTTTTTTTTTTTTTTCTAAAATCAGACTTGACACCAGAGAGGCTGAATACCGCACTGAGTCAATGCGGTCTTAGCCTCTCTGGTGTCAACACTCTGTCTGATTTTGGATTTTTTTTTTTTTTTCTAAAATCAGACTTGACACCAGAGAGGCTGAATACCGCACTGAGTCAATGCGGTCTTAGCCTCTCTGGTCTCAACACTCTGTCTGATTTTGGATATATTTTTTTTTTTTCCAAAATCAGACTTGACACCAGAGAGGCTGAATACCGCACTGACTCAATGCGGTCTTAGCCTCTCTGGTGTCAACACTCTGTCTGATTTTGGATTTTTTTTTTTTTTTCTAAAATCAGACTTGACACCAGAGAGGCTGAATACCGCACTGAGTCAATGCGGTCTTAGCCTCTCTGGTGTCAACACTCTGTCTGATTTTGGATTTTTTTTTTTTTTCCAAAGTCAGACTTGACACCAGAGAGGCTGAATACCGCACTGAGTCAATGCGGTCTTAGCCTCTCTGGTCTCAACACTCTGTCTGATTTTGGATTCTTTTTTTTTTTTTTCCAAAATCAGACTTGACACCAGAGAGGCTGAATACCGCACTGAGTCAATGCGGTCTTAGCCTCTCTGGTGTCAACACTCTGTCTGATTTTGGATTTTTTTTTTTTTTTTCAAAGTCAGACTTGACACCAGAGAGGCTGAATACCGCACTGAGTCAATGCGGTCTTATCCTCTCTGGTCTCAACACTGTCTGATTTTGGATTTTTTTTTTTTTTTTCCAAAATCAGACTTGACACCAGAGAGGCTGAATACCGCACTGAGTCAATGCGGTCTTAGCCTCTCTGGTCTCAACACTCTGTCTGATTTTTTTTTTTTTTTTTTTTTTTCCAAAATCAGACTTGACACCAGAGAAGCTGAATACCGCACTGAGTCAATGCGGTCTTAGCCTCTCTGGTGTCAACACTCTGTCTGATTTTGGATTTTTTTTTTTTTCTAAAATCAGACTTGACACCAGAGAGGATGAATACCGCACTGAGTCAATGCGGTCTTAGCCTCTCTGGTGTCAACACTCTGTCTGATTTTGGATTTTTTTTTTTTTTTCTAAAATCAGACTTGACACCAGAGAGGCTGAATACCGCACTGAGTCAATGCGGTCTTAGCCTCTCTGGTCTCAACACTCTGTCTGATTTTGGATTTTTTTTTTTTTTTTTCCAAAATCAGACTTGACACCAGAGAGGCTGAATACCGCACTGACTCAATGCGGTCTTAGCCTCTCTGGTGTCAACACTCTGTCTGATTTTGGATTTTTTTTTTTTTTTCTAAAATCAGACTTGACACCAGAGAGGCTGAATACCGCACTGAGTCAATGCGGTCTTAGCCTCTCTGGTCTCAACACTCTGTCTGATTTTGGATATATTTTTTTTTTTTTCCAAAATCAGACTTGACACCAGAGAGGCTGAATACCGCACTGACTCAATGCGGTCTTAGCCTCTCTGGTGTCAACACTCTGTCTGATTTTGGATTTTTTTTTTTTTTTCCAAAATCAGACTTGACACCAGAGAGGCTGAATACCGCACTGAGTCAATGCGGTCTTAGCCTCTCTGGTCTCAACACTCTGTCTGATTTTGGATTTTTTTTTTTTTTTCCCAAAATCAGACTTGACACCAGAGAGGCTGAATACCGCACTGAGTCAATGCGGTCTTAGCCTCTCTGGTCTCAACACTCTGTCTGATTTTGGATTTTTTTTTTTTTTTCCAAAATCAGACTTGACACCAGAGAGGCTCAATACCGCACTGAGTCAATGCGGTCTTAGCCTCTCTGGTGTCAACACTCTGTCTGATTTTAGATTTTTTTTTTTTTTTCCAAAATCAGACTTGACACCAGAGAGGCTGAATACCGCACTGAGTCAATGCGGTCTTAGCCTCTCTGGTGTCAACACTCTGTCTGATTTTGGATTTTTTTTTTTTTTCCAAAATCAGACTTGACACCAGAGAGGCTGAATACCGCACTGAGTCAATGCGGTCTTAGCCTCTCTGGTCTCAACACTCTGTCTGATTTTGGATTTTTTTTTTTTTTCCAAAATCAGACTTGACACCAGAGAGGCTGAATACCGCACTGACTCAATGCGGTCTTAGCCTCTCTGGTGTCAACACTCTGTCTGATTTTGGATTTTTTTTTTTTTTTCTAAAATCAGACTTGACACCAGAGAGGCTGAATACCGCACTGAGTCAATGCGGTCTTAGCCTCTCTGGTGTCAACACTCTGTCTGATTTTGGATTTTTTTTTTTTTTTCTAAAATCAGACTTGACACCAGAGAGGCTGAATACCGCACTGAGTCAATGCGGTCTTAGCCTCTCTGGTCTCAACACTCTGTCTGATTTTGGATATTTTTTTTTTTTTTCCAAAATCAGACTTGACACCAGAGAGGCTGAATACCGCACTGACTCAATGCGGTCTTAGCCTCTCTGGTGTCAACACTCTGTCTGATTTTGGATTTTTTTTTTTTTTTCTAAAATCAGACTTGACACCAGAGAGGCTGAATACCGCACTGAGTCAATGCGGTCTTAGCCTCTCTGGTGTCAACACTCTGTCTGATTTTGGATTTTTTTTTTTTTTCCAAAGTCAGACTTGACACCAGAGAGGCTGAATACCGCACTGAGTCAATGCGGTCTTAGCCTCTCTGGTCTCAACACTCTGTCTGATTTTGGATTCTTTTTTTTTTTTTTCCAAAATCAGACTTGACACCAGAGAGGCTGAATACCGCACTGAGTCAATGCGGTCTTAGCCTCTCTGGTGTCAACACTCTGTCTGATTTTGGATTTTTTTTTTTTTTTTCAAAGTCAGACTTGACACCAGAGAGGCTGAATACCGCACTGAGTCAATGCGGTCTTATCCTCTCTGGTGTCAACACTCTGTCTGATTTTGGATTTTTTTTTTTTTTTTTTTCCAAAATCAGACTTGACACCAGAGAGGCTGAATACCGCACTGAGTCAATGCGGTCTTAGCCTCTCTGGTGTCAACACTCTGTCTGATTTTGGATTTTTTTTTTTTTTTCTAAAATCAGACTTGACACCAGAGAGGCTGAATACCGCACTGAGTCAATGCGGTCTTAGCCTCTCTGGTGTCAACACTCTGTCTGATTTTGGATTTTTTTTTTTTTTTTCAAAGTCAGACTTGACACCAGAGAGGCTGAATACCGCACTGAGTCAATGCGGTCTTATCCTCTCTGGTCTCAACACTGTCTGATTTTGGATTTTTTTTTTTTTTTTCCAAAATCAGACTTGACACCAGAGAGGCTGAATACCGCACTGAGTCAATGCGGTCTTAGCCTCTCTGGTCTCAACACTCTGTCTGATTTTTTTTTTTTTTTTTTTTTTTCCAAAATCAGACTTGACACCAGAGAAGCTGAATACCGCACTGAGTCAATGCGGTCTTAGCCTCTCTGGTGTCAACACTCTGTCTGATTTTGGATTTTTTTTTTTTTTTTTTTCCAAAATCAGACTTGACACCAGAGAGGCTGAATACCGCACTGAGTCAATGCGGTCTTAGCCTCTCTGGTGTCAACACTCTGTCTGATTTTGGATTTTTTTTTTTTTTTCTAAAATCAGACTTGACACCAGAGAGGCTGAATACCGCACTGAGTCAATGCGGTCTTAGCCTCTCTGGTGTCAACACTCTGTCTGATTTTGGATTTTTTTTTTTTTTTCTAAAATCAGACTTGACACCAGAGAGGCTGAATACCGCACTGAGTCAATGCGGTCTTAGCCTCTCTGGTCTCAACACTCTGTCTGATTTTGGATTTTTTTTTTTTTTTTTCCAAAATCAGACTTGACACCAGAGAGGCTGAATACCGCACTGACTCAATGCGGTCTTAGCCTCTCTGGTGTCAACACTCTGTCTGATTTTGGATTTTTTTTTTTTTTTCTAAAATCAGACTTGACACCAGAGAGGCTGAATACCGCACTGAGTCAATGCGGTCTTAGCCTCTCTGGTGTCAACACTCTGTCTGATTTTGGATTTTTTTTTTTTTTCCAAAATCAGACTTGACACCAGAGAGGCTGAATACCGCACTGAGTCAATGCGGTCTTAGCCTCTCTGGTGTCAACACTCTGTCTGATTTTGGATTTTTTTTTTTTTTCCAAAATCAGACTTGACACCAGAGAGGCTGAATACCGCACTGAGTCAATGCGGTCTTAGCCTCTCTGGTCTCAACACTCTGTCTGATTTTGGATTTTTTTTTATTTTTTTTCCAAAATCAGACTTGACACCAGAGAGGCTGAATACCGCACTGACTCAATGCGGTCTTAGCCTCTCTGGTGTCAACACTCTGTCTGATTTTGGATTTTTTTTTTTTTTCCAAAGTCAGACTTGACACCAGAGAGGCTGAATACCGCACTGAGTCAATGCGGTCTTAGCCTCTCTGGTCTCAACACTCTGTCTGATTTTGGATTCTTTTTTTTTTTTTTCCAAAATCAGACTTGACACCAGAGAGGCTGAATACCGCACTGAGTCAATGCGGTCTTAGCCTCTCTGGTGTCAACACTCTGTCTGATTTTGGATTTTTTTTTTTTTTTTCAAAGTCAGACTTGACACCAGAGAGGCTGAATACCGCACTGAGTCAATGCGGTCTTATCCTCTCTGGTGTCAACACTCTGTCTGATTTTGGATTTTTTTTTTTTTTTTTTCCAAAATCAGACTTGACACCAGAGAGGCTGAATACCGCACTGAGTCAATGCGGTCTTAGCCTCTCTGGTGTCAACACTCTGTCTGATTTTGGATTTTTTTTTTTTTTTTCAAAGTCAGACTTGACACCAGAGAGGCTGAATACCGCACTGAGTCAATGCGGTCTTATCCTCTCTGGTGTCAACACTCTGTCTGATTTTGGATTTTTTTTTTTTTTTTTTTCCAAAATCAGACTTGACACCAGAGAGGCTGAATACCGCACTGAGTCAATGCGGTCTTAGCCTCTCTGGTGTCAACACTCTGTCTGATTTTGGATTTTTTTTTTTTTTTCTAAAATCAGACTTGACACCAGAGAGGCTGAATACCGCACTGAGTCAATGCGGTCTTAGCCTCTCTGGTGTCAACACTCTGTCTGATTTTGGATTTTTTTTTTTTTTTTCAAAGTCAGACTTGACACCAGAGAGGCTGAATACCGCACTGAGTCAATGCGGTCTTATCCTCTCTGGTCTCAACACTGTCTGATTTTGGATTTTTTTTTTTTTTTCCAAAATCAGACTTGACACCAGAGAGGCTGAATACCGCACTGAGTCAATGCGGTCTTAGCCTCTCTGGTCTCAACACTCTGTCTGATTTTTTTTTTTTTTTTTTTTTTTCCAAAATCAGACTTGACACCAGAGAAGCTGAATACCGCACTGAGTCAATGCGGTCTTAGCCTCTCTGGTGTCAACACTCTGTCTGATTTTGGATTTTTTTTTTTTTTTTTTCCAAAATCAGACTTGACACCAGAGAGGCTGAATACCGCACTGAGTCAATGCGGTCTTAGCCTCTCTGGTGTCAACACTCTGTCTGATTTTGGATTTTTTTTTTTTTTTCTAAAATCAGACTTGACACCAGAGAGGCTGAATACCGCACTGAGTCAATGCGGTCTTAGCCTCTCTGGTGTCAACACTCTGTCTGATTTTGGATTTTTTTTTTTTTTTCTAAAATCAGACTTGACACCAGAGAGGCTGAATACCGCACTGAGTCAATGCGGTCTTAGCCTCTCTGGTCTCAACACTCTGTCTGATTTTGGATTTTTTTTTTTTTTTTTCCAAAATCAGACTTGACACCAGAGAGGCTGAATACCGCACTGACTCAATGCGGTCTTAGCCTCTCTGGTGTCAACACTCTGTCTGATTTTGGATTTTTTTTTTTTTTTCTAAAATCAGACTTGACACCAGAGAGGCTGAATACCGCACTGAGTCAATGCGGTCTTAGCCTCTCTGGTGTCAACACTCTGTCTGATTTTGGATTTTTTTTTTTTTTCCAAAATCAGACTTGACACCAGAGAGGCTGAATACCGCACTGAGTCAATGCGGTCTTAGCCTCTCTGGTGTCAACACTCTGTCTGATTTTGGATTTTTTTTTTTTTTCCAAAATCAGACTTGACACCAGAGAGGCTGAATACCGCACTGAGTCAATGCGGTCTTAGCCTCTCTGGTCTCAACACTCTGTCTGATTTTGGATTTTTTTTTATTTTTTTTCCAAAATCAGACTTGACACCAGAGAGGCTGAATACCGCACTGACTCAATGCGGTCTTAGCCTCTCTGGTGTCAACACTCTGTCTGATTTTGGATTTTTTTTTTTTTTTCTAAAATCAGACTTGACACCAGAGAGGCTGAATACCGCACTGAGTCAATGCGGTCTTAGCCTCTCTGGTGTCAACACTCTGTCTGATTTTGGATTTTTTTTTTTTTTTCTAAAATCAGACTTGACACCAGAGAGGCTGAATACCGCACTGAGTCAATGCGGTCTTAGCCTCTCTGGTCTCAACACTCTGTCTGATTTTGGATATTTTTTTTTTTTTTCCAAAATCAGACTTGACACCAGAGAGGCTGAATACCGCACTGACTCAATGCGGTCTTAGCCTCTCTGGTGTCAACACTCTGTCTGATTTTGGATTTTTTTTTTTTTTTCTAAAATCAGACTTGACACCAGAGAGGCTGAATACCGCACTGAGTCAATGCGGTCTTAGCCTCTCTGGTGTCAACACTCTGTCTGATTTTGGATTTTTTTTTTTTTTCCAAAGTCAGACTTGACACCAGAGAGGCTGAATACCGCACTGAGTCAATGCGGTCTTAGCCTCTCTGGTCTCAACACTCTGTCTGATTTTGGATTCTTTTTTTTTTTTTTCCAAAATCAGACTTGACACCAGAGAGGCTGAATACCGCACTGAGTCAATGCGGTCTTAGCCTCTCTGGTGTCAACACTCTGTCTGATTTTGGATTTTTTTTTTTTTTTTTCAAAGTCAGACTTGACACCAGAGAGGCTGAATACCGCACTGAGTCAATGCGGTCTTATCCTCTCTGGTCTCAACACTGTCTGATTTTGGATTTTTTTTTTTTTTTTCCAAAATCAGACTTGACACCAGAGAGGCTGAATACCGCACTGAGTCAATGCGGTCTTAGCCTCTCTGGTCTCAACACTCTGTCTGATTTTTTTTTTTTTTTTTTTTTTTCCAAAATCAGACTTGACACCAGAGAAGCTGAATACCGCACTGAGTCAATGCGGTCTTAGCCTCTCTGGTGTCAACACTCTGTCTGATTTTGGATTTTTTTTTTTTTTTCTAAAATCAGACTTGACACCAGAGAGGCTGAATACCGCACTGAGTCAATGCGGTCTTAGCCTCTCTGGTGTCAACACTCTGTCTGATTTTGGATTTTTTTTTTTTTTTCTAAAATCAGACTTGACACCAGAGAGGCTGAATACCGCACTGAGTCAATGCGGTCTTAGCCTCTCTGGTCTCAACACTCTGTCTGATTTTGGATTTTTTTTTTTTTTTTCCAAAATCAGACTTGACACCAGAGAGGCTGAATACCGCACTGACTCAATGCGGTCTTAGCCTCTCTGGTGTCAACACTCTGTCTGATTTTGGATTTTTTTTTTTTTTTCTAAAATCAGACTTGACACCAGAGAGGCTGAATACCGCACTGAGTCAATGCGGTCTTAGCCTCTCTGGTCTCAACACTCTGTCTGATTTTGGATATTTTTTTTTTTTTTTCCAAAATCAGACTTGACACCAGAGAGGCTGAATACCGCACTGACTCAATGCGGTCTTAGCCTCTCTGGTGTCAACACTCTGTCTGATTTTGGATTTTTTTTTTTTTTTCCAAAATCAGACTTGACACCAGAGAGGCTGAATACCGCACTGAGTCAATGCGGTCTTAGCCTCTCTGGTCTCAACACTCTGTCTGATTTTGGATTTTTTTTTTTTTTTCCCAAAATCAGACTTGACACCAGAGAGGCTGAATACCGCACTGAGTCAATGCGGTCTTAGCCTCTCTGGTCTCAACACTCTGTCTGATTTTGGATTTTTTTTTTTTTTTTCCAAAATCAGACTTGACACCAGAGAGGCTCAATACCGCACTGAGTCAATGCGGTCTTAGCCTCTCTGGTGTCAACACTCTGTCTGATTTTGGATTTTTTTTTTTTTTCCAAAATCAGACTTGACACCAGAGAGGCTGAATACCGCACTGAGTCAATGCGGTCTTAGCCTCTCTGGTGTCAACACTCTGTCTGATTTTGGATTTTTTTTTTTTTTCCAAAATCAGACTTGACACCAGAGAGGCTGAATACCGCACTGAGTCAATGCGGTCTTAGCCTCTCTGGTCTCAACACTCTGTCTGATTTTGGATTTTTTTTTTTTTTCCAAAATCAGACTTGACACCAGAGAGGCTGAATACCGCACTGACTCAATGCGGTCTTAGCCTCTCTGGTGTCAACACTCTGTCTGATTTTGGATTTTTTTTTTTTTTCTAAAATCAGACTTGACACCAGAGAGGCTGAATACCGCACTGAGTCAATGCGGTCTTAGCCTCTCTGGTGTCAACACTCTGTCTGATTTTGGATTTTTTTTTTTTTTTCTAAAATCAGACTTGACACCAGAGAGGCTGAATACCGCACTGAGTCAATGCGGTCTTAGCCTCTCTGGTCTCAACACTCTGTCTGATTTTGGATATTTTTTTTTTTTTTTCCAAAATCAGACTTGACACCAGAGAGGCTGAATACCGCACTGACTCAATGCGGTCTTAGCCTCTCTGGTGTCAACACTCTGTCTGATTTTGGATTTTTTTTTTTTTTTCTAAAATCAGACTTGACACCAGAGAGGCTGAATACCGCACTGAGTCAATGCGGTCTTAGCCTCTCTGGTGTCAACACTCTGTCTGATTTTGGATTTTTTTTTTTTTTCCAAAGTCAGACTTGACACCAGAGAGGCTGAATACCGCACTGAGTCAATGCGGTCTTAGCCTCTCTGGTCTCAACACTCTGTCTGATTTTGGATTCTTTTTTTTTTTTTTCCAAAATCAGACTTGACACCAGAGAGGCTGAATACCGCACTGAGTCAATGCGGTCTTAGCCTCTCTGGTGTCAACACTCTGTCTGATTTTGGATTTTTTTTTTTTTTTTCAAAGTCAGACTTGACACCAGAGAGGCTGAATACCGCACTGAGTCAATGCGGTCTTAGCCTCTCTGGTGTCAACACTCTGTCTGATTTTGGATTTTTTTTTTTTTTTCTAAAATCAGACTTGACACCAGAGAGGCTGAATACCGCACTGAGTCAATGCGGTCTTAGCCTCTCTGGTGTCAACACTCTGTCTGATTTTGGATTTTTTTTTTTTTTTCTAAAATCAGACTTGACACCAGAGAGGCTGAATACCGCACTGAGTCAATGCGGTCTTAGCCTCTCTGGTCTCAACACTCTGTCTGATTTTGGATATATTTTTTTTTTTTCCAAAATCAGACTTGACACCAGAGAGGCTGAATACCGCACTGACTCAATGCGGTCTTAGCCTCTCTGGTGTCAACACTCTGTCTGATTTTGGATTTTTTTTTTTTTTTCTAAAATCAGACTTGACACCAGAGAGGCTGAATACCGCATTGAGTCAATGCGGTCTTAGCCTCTCTGGTCTCAACACTCTGTCTGATTTTGGATATTTTTTTTTTTTTTCCAAAATCAGACTTGACACCAGAGAGGCTGAATACCGCACTGACTCAATGCGGTCTTAGCCTCTCTGGTGTCAACACTCTGTCTGATTTTGGATTTTCTTTTTTTTTTTCTAAAATCAGACTTGACACCAGAGAGGCTGAATACCGCACTGAGTCAATGCGGTCTTAGCCTCTCTGGTGTCAACACTCTGTCTGATTTTGGATTTTTTTTTTTTTTCCAAAATCAGACTTGACACCAGAGAGGCTGAATACCGCACTGAGTCAATGCGGTCTTAGCCTCTCTGGTGTCAACACTCTGTCTGATTTTGGATTTTTTTTTTTTTTCCAAAATCAGACTTGACACCAGAGAGGCTGAATACCGCACTGAGTCAATGCGGTCTTAGCCTCTCTGGTGTCAACACTCTGTCTGATTTTGGATTTTTTTTTTTTTTCCAAAATCAGACTTGACACCAGAGAGGCTGAATACCGCACTGAGTCAATGCGGTCTTAGCCTCTCTGGTCTCAACACTCTGTCTGATTTTGGATTTTTTTTTATTTTTTTTCCAAAATCAGACTTGACACCAGAGAGGCTGAATACCGCACTGACTCAATGCGGTCTTAGCCTCTCTGGTGTCAACACTCTGTCTGATTTTGGATTTTTTTTTTTTTTTCTAAAATCAGACTTGACACCAGAGAGGCTGAATACCGCACTGAGTCAATGCGGTCTTAGCCTCTCTGGTGTCAACACTCTGTCTGATTTTGGATTTTTTTTTTTTTTTCTAAAATCAGACTTGACACCAGAGAGGCTGAATACCGCACTGAGTCAATGCGGTCTTAGCCTCTCTGGTCTCAACACTCTGTCTGATTTTGGATATTTTTTTTTTTTTTTCCAAAATCAGACTTGACACCAGAGAGGCTGAATACCGCACTGACTCAATGCGGTCTTAGCCTCTCTGGTGTCAACACTCTGTCTGATTTTGGATTTTTTTTTTTTTTTCTAAAATCAGACTTGACACCAGAGAGGCTGAATACCGCACTGAGTCAATGCGGTCTTAGCCTCTCTGGTGTCAACACTCTGTCTGATTTTGGATTTTTTTTTTTTTTCCAAAGTCAGACTTGACACCAGAGAGGCTGAATACCGCACTGAGTCAATGCGGTCTTAGCCTCTCTGGTCTCAACACTCTGTCTGATTTTGGATTCTTTTTTTTTTTTTTCCAAAATCAGACTTGACACCAGAGAGGCTGAATACCGCACTGAGTCAATGCGGTCTTAGCCTCTCTGGTGTCAACACTCTGTCTGATTTTGGATTTTTTTTTTTTTTTTCAAAGTCAGACTTGACACCAGAGAGGCTGAATACCGCACTGAGTCAATGCGGTCTTATCCTCTCTGGTCTCAACACTGTCTGATTTTGGATTTTTTTTTTTTTTTTCCAAAATCAGACTTGACACCAGAGAGGCTGAATACCGCACTGAGTCAATGCGGTCTTAGCCTCTCTGGTCTCAACACTCTGTCTGATTTTTTTTTTTTTTTTTTTTTTCAAAAATCAGACTTGACACCAGAGAAGCTGAATACCGCACTGAGTCAATGCGGTCTTAGCCTCTCTGGTGTCAACACTCTGTCTGATTTTGGATTTTTTTTTTTTTTTTTTCCAAAATCAGACTTGACACCAGAGAGGCTGAATACCGCACTGAGTCAATGCGGTCTTAGCCTCTCTGGTGTCAACACTCTGTCTGATTTTGGATTTTTTTTTTTTTTTCTAAAATCAGACTTGACACCAGAGAGGCTGAATACCGCACTGAGTCAATGCGGTCTTAGCCTCTCTGGTGTCAACACTCTGTCTGATTTTGGATTTTTTTTTTTTTTTCTAAAATCAGACTTGACACCAGAGAGGCTGAATACCGCACTGAGTCAATGCGGTCTTAGCCTCTCTGGTCTCAACACTCTGTCTGATTTTGGATATTTTTTTTTTTTTTTCCAAAATCAGACTTGACACCAGAGAGGCTGAATACCGCACTGACTCAATGCGGTCTTAGCCTCTCTGGTGTCAACACTCTGTCTGATTTTGGATTTTTTTTTTTTTTTCTAAAATCAGACTTGACACCAGAGAGGCTGAATACCGCACTGAGTCAATGCGGTCTTAGCCTCTCTGGTCTCAACACTCTGTCTGATTTTGGATATATTTTTTTTTTTTTCCAAAATCAGACTTGACACCAGAGAGGCTGAATACCGCACTGACTCAATGCGGTCTTAGCCTCTCTGGTGTCAACACTCTGTCTGATTTTGGATTTTTTTTTTTTTTTCTAAAATCAGACTTGACACCAGAGAGGCTGAATACCGCACTGAGTCAATGCGGTCTTAGCCTCTCTGGTCTCAACACTCTGTCTGATTTTGGATTTTTTTTTTTTTTTCCAAAATCAGACTTGACACCAGAGAGGCTGAATACCGCACTGAGTCAATGCGGTCTTAGCCTCTCTGGTGTCAACACTCTGTCTGATTTTGGATTTTTTTTTTTTTTCCAAAATCAGACTTGACACCAGAGAGGCTGAATACCGCACTGAGTCAATGCGGTCTTAGCCTCTCTGGTGTCAACACTCTGTCTGATTTTGGATTTTTTATTTTTTTTCCAAAATCAGACTTGACAACAGAGAGGCTGAATACCGCACTGAGTCAATGCAGTCTTAGCCTCTCTGGTGTCAACACTCTGTCTGATTTTGGATTTTTTTTTTTTTTCCAAAATCAGACTTGACACCAGAGAGGCTGAATACCGCACTGAGTCAATGCGGTCTTAGGCTCTCTGGTGTCAACACTGTCTGATTTTGGATTTTTTTTTTTTTTTCCAAAATCAGACTTGACACCAGAGAGGCTGAATACCGCACTGAGTCAATGCGGTCTTAGCCTCTCTGGTCTCAACACTCTGTCTGATTTTTTTTTTTTTTTTTTTTTTTCCAAAATCAGACTTGACACCAGAGAAGCTGAATACCGCACTGAGTCAATGCGGTCTTAGCCTCTCTGGTGTCAACACTCTGTCTGATTTTGGATTTTTTTTTTTTTTTTTTCCAAAATCAGACTTGACACCAGAGAGGCTGAATACCGCACTGAGTCAATGCGGTCTTAGCCTCTCTGGTCTCAACACTCTGTCTGATTTTGGATTTTTTTTTTTTTTCCCAAAATCAGACTTGACACCAGAGAGGCTGAATACTGCACTGAGTCAATGCGGTCTTAGCCTCTCTGGTCTCAACACTCTGTCTGATTTTGGATTTTTTTTTTTTTTTCCAAAATCAGACTTGACACCAGAGAGGCTGAATACCGCACTGAGTCAATGCGGTCTTAGCCTCTCTGGTGTCAACACTCTGTCTGATTTTTGATTTTTTTTTTTTTTCCAAAATCAGACTTGACACCAGAGAGGCTGAATACCGCACTGAGTCAATGCGGTCTTAGCCTCTCTGGTGTCAACACTCTGTCTGATTTTGGATTTTTTTTTTTTTTCCAAAATCAGACTTGACACCAGAGAGGCTGAATACCGCACTGAGTCAATGCGGTCTTAGGCTCTCTGGTGTCAACACTGTCTGATTTTGGATTTTTTTTTTTTTTTCCAAAATCAGACTTGACACCAGAGAGGCTGAATACCGCACTGAGTCAATGCGGTCTTAGCCTCTCTGTTCTCAACACTCTGTCTGATTTTTTTTTTTTTTTTTTTTTTTCCAAAATCAGACTTGACACCAGAGAAGCTGAATACCGCACTGAGTCAATGCGGTCTTAGCCTCTCTGGTGTCAACACTCTGTCTGATTTTGGATTTTTTTTTTTTTTTCCAAAATCAGACTTGACACCAGAGAGGCTGAATACCGCACTGAGTCAATGCGGTCTTAGCCTCTCTGGTCTCAACACTCTGTCTGATTTTGGATTTATTTATTTTTTTCCCAAAATCAGACTTGACACCAGAGAGGCTGAATACCGCACTGAGTCAATGCGGTCTTAGCCTCTCTGGTCTCAACACTCTGTCTGATTTTGGATTTTTTTTTTTTTTTTCCAAAATCAGACTTGACACCAGAGAGGCTGAATACCGCACTGAGTCAATGCGGTCTTAGCCTCTCTGGTGTCAACACTCTGTCTGATTTTGGATTTTTTTTTTTTTTCCAAAATCAGACTTGACACCAGAGAGGCTGAATACCGCACTGAGTCAATGCGGTCTTAGCCTCTCTGGTGTCAACACTCTGTCTGATTTTGGATTTTTTTTTTTTTCCAAAATCAGACTTGACACCAGAGAGGCTGAATACCGCACTGAGTCAATGCGGTCTTAGCCTCTCTGGTCTCAACACTCTGTCTGATTTTGGATTTTTTTTTTTTTTTTCTAAAATCAGACTTGACACCAGAGAGGCTGAATACCGCACTGAGTCAATGCGGTCTTAGCCTCTCTGGTGTCAACACTCTGTCTGATTTTGGATTTTTTTTTTTTTTTCCAAAATCAGACTTGACACCAGAGAGGCTGAATACCGCACTGAGTCAATGCGGTCTTAGCCTCTCTGGTGTCAACACTCTGTCTGATTTTGGATTTTTTATTTTTTTTCCAAAATCAGACTTGACAACAGAGAGGCTGAATACCGCACTGAGTCAATGCAGTCTTAGCCTCTCTGGTGTCAACACTCTGTCTGATTTTGGATTTTTTTTTTTTTTCCAAAATCAGACTTGACACCAGAGAGGCTGAATACCGCACTGAGTCAATGCGGTCTTAGGCTCTCTGGTGTCAACACTGTCTGATTTTGGATTTTTTTTTTTTTTTCCAAAATCAGACTTGACACCAGAGAGGCTGAATACCGCACTGAGTCAATGCGGTCTTAGCCTCTCTGTTCTCAACACTCTGTCTGATTTTTTTTTTTTTTTTTTTTTTTCCAAAATCAGACTTGACACCAGAGAAGCTGAATACCGCACTGAGTCAATGCGGTCTTAGCCTCTCTGGTGTCAACACTCTGTCTGATTTTGGATTTTTTTTTTTTTTTCCAAAATCAGACTTGACACCAGAGAGGCTGAATACCGCACTGAGTCAATGCGGTCTTAGCCTCTCTGGTGTCAACACTCTGTCTGATTTTGGATTTTTTTTTTTTTTTCTAAAATCAGACTTGACACCAGAGAGGCTGAATACCGCACTGAGTCAATGCGGTCTTAGCCTCTCTGGTCTCAACACTCTGTCTGATTTTGGATATTTATTTTTTTTTTCCAAAATCAGACTTGACACCAGAGAGGCTGAATACCGCACTGACTCAATGCAGTCTTAGCCTCTCTGGTGTCAACACTCTGTCTGATTTTTGATTTTTTTTTTTTTTTCTAAAATCAGACTTGACACCAGAGAGGCTGAATACCGCACTGAGTCAATGCGGTCTTAGCCTCTCTGGTGTCAACACTCTGTCTGATTTTGGATTTTTTTTTTTTTTCCAAAGTCAGACTTGACACCAGAGAGGCTGAATACCGCACTGAGTCAATGCGGTCTTAGCCTCTCTGGTCTCAACACTCTGTCTGATTTTGGATTCTTTTTTTTTTTTTTCCAAAATCAGACTTGACACCAGAGAGGCTGAATACCGCACTGAGTCAATGCGGTCTTAGCCTCTCTGGTGTCAACACTCTGTCTGATTTTGGATTTTTTTTTTTTTTTTCAAAGTCAGACTTGACACCAGAGAGGCTGAATACCGCACTGAGTCAATGCGGTCTTATCCTCTCTGGTCTCAACACTGTCTGATTTTGGATTTTTTTTTTTTTTTTCCAAAATCAGACTTGACACCAGAGAGGCTGAATACCGCACTGAGTCAATGCGGTCTTAGCCTCTCTGGTCTCAACACTCTGTCTGATTTTTTTTTTTTTTTTTTTTTTTCCAAAATCAGACTTGACACCAGAGAAGCTGAATACTGCACTGAGTCAATGCGGTCTTAGCCTCTCTGGTGTCAACACTCTGTCTGATTTTGGATTTTTTTTTTTTTTTTTTTCCAAAATCAGACTTGACACCAGAGAGGCTGAATACCGCACTGAGTCAATGCGGTCTTAGCCTCTCTGGTGTCAACACTCTGTCTGATTTTGGATTTTTTATTTTTTTTCCAAAATCAGACTTGACAACAGAGAGGCTGAATACCGCACTGAGTCAATGCAGTCTTAGCCTCTCTGGTGTCAACACTCTGTCTGATTTTGGATTTTTTTTTTTTTTCCAAAATCAGACTTGACACCAGAGAGGCTGAATACCGCACTGAGTCAATGCGGTCTTAGGCTCTCTGGTGTCAACACTGTCTGATTTTGGATTTTTTTTTTTTTTTCCAAAATCAGACTTGACACCAGAGAGGCTGAATACCGCACTGAGTCAATGCGGTCTTAGCCTCTCTGGTCTCAACACTCTGTCTGATTTTGGTTTTTTTTTTTTTTTTTCCAAAATCAGACTTGACACCAGAGAAGCTGAATACCGCACTGAGTCAATGCGGTCTTAGCCTCTCTGGTGTCAACACTCTGTCTGATTTTGGATTTTTTTTTTTTTTTTTTTCAAAATCAGACTTGACACCAGAGAGGCTGAATACCGCACTGAGTCAATGCGGTCTTAGCCTCTCTGGTCTCAACACTCTGTCTGATTTTGGATTTTTTTTTTTTTTTCCCAAAATCAGACTTGACACCAGAGAGGCTGAATACCGCACTGAGTCAATGCGGTCTTAGCCTCTCTGGTCTCAACACTCTGTCTGATTTTGGATTTTTTTTTTTTTTTCCAAAATCAGACTTGACACCAGAGAGGCTGAATACCGCACTGAGTCAATGCGGTCTTAGCCTCTCTGGTGTCAACACTCTGTCTGATTTTGGATTTTTTTTTTTTTTTCCAAAATCAGACTTGACACCAGAGAGGCTGAATACCGCACTGAGTCAATGCGGTCTTAGCCTCTCTGGTGTCAACACTCTGTCTGATTTTAGATTTTTTTTTTTTTTCCAAAATCAGACTTGACACCAGAGAGGCTGAATACCGCACTGAGTCAATGCGGTCTTAGCCTCTCTGGTGTCAACACTCTGTCTGATTTTGGATTTTTTATTTTTTTTCCAAAATCAGACTTGACAACAGAGAGGCTGAATACCGCACTGAGTCAATGCAGTCTTAGCCTCTCTGGTGTCAACACTCTGTCTGATTTTGGATTTTTTTTTTTTTTCCAAAATCAGACTTGACACCAGAGAGGCTGAATACCGCACTGAGTCAATGCGGTCTTAGGCTCTCTGGTGTCAACACTGTCTGATTTTGGATTTTTTTTTTTTTTTCCAAAATCAGACTTGACACCAGAGAGGCTGAATACCGCACTGAGTCAATGCGGTCTTAGCCTCTCTGTTCTCAACACTCTGTCTGATTTTTTTTTTTTTTTTTTTTTTTTTTCAAAATCAGACTTGACACCAGAGAGGCTGAATACCGCACTGAGTCAATGCGGTCTTATCCTCTCTGGTCTCAACACTGTCTGATTTTGGATTTTTTTTTTTTTTTTTCCAAAATCAGACTTGACACCAGAGAGGCTGAATACCGCACTGAGTCAATGCGGTCTTAGCCTCTCTGGTCTCAACACTCTGTCTGATTTTTTTTTTTTTTTTTTTTTTTCCAAAATCAGACTTGACACCAGAGAAGCTGAATACTGCACTGAGTCAATGCGGTCTTAGCCTCTCTGGTGTCAACACTCTGTCTGATTTTGGATTTTTTTTTTTTTTTTTTTCCAAAATCAGACTTGACACCAGAGAGGCTGAATACCGCACTGAGTCAATGCGGTCTTAGCCTCTCTGGTGTCAACACTCTGTCTGATTTTGGATTTTTTATTTTTTTTCCAAAATCAGACTTGACAACAGAGAGGCTGAATACCGCACTGAGTCAATGCAGTCTTAGCCTCTCTGGTGTCAACACTCTGTCTGATTTTGGATTTTTTTTTTTTTTCCAAAATCAGACTTGACACCAGAGAGGCTGAATACCGCACTGAGTCAATGCGGTCTTAGGCTCTCTGGTGTCAACACTGTCTGATTTTGGATTTTTTTTTTTTTTTCCAAAATCAGACTTGACACCAGAGAGGCTGAATACCGCACTGAGTCAATGCGGTCTTAGCCTCTCTGGTCTCAACACTCTGTCTGATTTTGGTTTTTTTTTTTTTTTTTCCAAAATCAGACTTGACACCAGAGAAGCTGAATACCGCACTGAGTCAATGCGGTCTTAGCCTCTCTGGTGTCAACACTCTGTCTGATTTTGGATTTTTTTTTTTTTTTTTTTCAAAATCAGACTTGACACCAGAGAGGCTGAATACCGCACTGAGTCAATGCGGTCTTAGCCTCTCTGGTCTCAACACTCTGTCTGATTTTGGATTTTTTTTTTTTTTTCCCAAAATCAGACTTGACACCAGAGAGGCTGAATACCGCACTGAGTCAATGCGGTCTTAGCCTCTCTGGTCTCAACACTCTGTCTGATTTTGGATTTTTTTTTTTTTTTCCAAAATCAGACTTGACACCAGAGAGGCTGAATACCGCACTGAGTCAATGCGGTCTTAGCCTCTCTGGTGTCAACACTCTGTCTGATTTTGGATTTTTTTTTTTTTTCCAAAATCAGACTTGACACCAGAGAGGCTGAATACCGCACTGAGTCAATGCGGTCTTAGCCTCTCTGGTGTCAACACTCTGTCTGATTTTAGATTTTTTTTTTTTTTCCAAAATCAGACTTGACACCAGAGAGGCTGAATACCGCACTGAGTCAATGCGGTCTTAGCCTCTCTGGTGTCAACACTCTGTCTGATTTTGGATTTTTTATTTTTTTTCCAAAATCAGACTTGACAACAGAGAGGCTGAATACCGCACTGAGTCAATGCAGTCTTAGCCTCTCTGGTGTCAACACTCTGTCTGATTTTGGATTTTTTTTTTTTTTCCAAAATCAGACTTGACACCAGAGAGGCTGAATACCGCACTGAGTCAATGCGGTCTTAGGCTCTCTGGTGTCAACACTGTCTGATTTTGGATTTTTTTTTTTTTTTCCAAAATCAGACTTGACACCAGAGAGGCTGAATACCGCACTGAGTCAATGCGGTCTTAGCCTCTCTGTTCTCAACACTCTGTCTGATTTTTTTTTTTTTTTTTTTTTTTTTCAAAATCAGACTTGACACCAGAGAGGCTGAATACCGCACTGAGTCAATGCGGTCTTAGCCTCTCTGGTCTCAACACTCTGTCTGATTTTGGATTTTTTTTTTTTTTTCCAAAATCAGACTTGACACCAGAGAGGCTGAATACCGCACTGAGTCAATGCGGTCTTAGCCTCTCTGGTCTCAACACTCTGTCTGATTTTGGATTTTTTTTTTTTTTTCCCAAAATCAGACTTGACACCAGAGAGGCTGAATACCGCACTGAGTCAATGCGGTCTTAGCCTCTCTGGTCTCAACACTCTGTCTGATTTTGGATTTTTTTTTTTTTTTTCCAAAATCAGACTTGACACCAGAGAGGCTGAATACCGCACTGAGTCAATGCGGTCTTAGCCTCTCTGGTGTCAACACTCTGTCTGATTTTGGATTTTTTTTTTTTTTTCCAAAATCAGACTTGACACCAGAGAGGCTGAATACCGCACTGAGTCAATGCGGTCTTAGCCTCTCTGGTGTCAACACTCTGTCTGATTTTGGATTTTTTATTTTTTTTCCAAAATCAGACTTGACAACAGAGAGGCTGAATACCGCACTGAGTCAATGCAGTCTTAGCCTCTCTGGTGTCAACACTCTGTCTGATTTTGGATTTTTTTTTTTTTTCCAAAATCAGACTTGACACCAGAGAGGCTGAATACCGCACTGAGTCAATGCGGTCTTAGGCTCTCTGGTGTCAACACTGTCTGATTTTGGATTTTTTTTTTTTTTTCCAAAATCAGACTTGACACCAGAGAGGCTGAATACCGCACTGAGTCAATGCGGTCTTAGCCTCTCTGGTCTCAACACTCTGTCTGATTTTGGTTTTTTTTTTTTTTTTTCCAAAATCAGACTTGACACCAGAGAAGCTGAATACCGCACTGAGTCAATGCGGTCTTAGCCTCTCTGGTGTCAACACTCTGTCTGATTTTGGATTTTTTTTTTTTTTTTTTTCAAAATCAGACTTGACACCAGAGAGGCTGAATACCGCACTGAGTCAATGCGGTCTTAGCCTCTCTGGTCTCAACACTCTGTCTGATTTTGGATTTTTTTTTTTTTTTCCCAAAATCAGACTTGACACCAGAGAGGCTGAATACCGCACTGAGTCAATGCGGTCTTAGCCTCTCTGGTCTCAACACTCTGTCTGATTTTGGATTTTTTTTTTTTTTTCCAAAATCAGACTTGACACCAGAGAGGCTGAATACCGCACTGAGTCAATGCGGTCTTAGCCTCTCTGGTGTCAACACTCTGTCTGATTTTGGATTTTTTTTTTTTTTTCCAAAATCAGACTTGACACCAGAGAGGCTGAATACCGCACTGAGTCAATGCGGTCTTAGCCTCTCTGGTGTCAACACTCTGTCTGATTTTGGATTTTTTTTTTTTTTCCAAAATCAGACTTGACACCAGAGAGGCTGAATACCGCACTGAGTCAATGCGGTCTTAGCCTCTCTGGTGTCAACACTCTGTCTGATTTTGGATTTTTTATTTTTTTTCCAAAATCAGACTTGACAACAGAGAGGCTGAATACCGCACTGAGTCAATGCAGTCTTAGCCTCTCTGGTGTCAACACTCTGTCTGATTTTGGATTTTTTTTTTTTTTCCAAAATCAGACTTGACACCAGAGAGGCTGAATACCGCACTGAGTCAATGCGGTCTTAGGCTCTCTGGTGTCAACACTGTCTGATTTTGGATTTTTTTTTTTTTTTCCAAAATCAGACTTGACACCAGAGAGGCTGAATACCGCACTGAGTCAATGCGGTCTTAGCCTCTCTGTTCTCAACACTCTGTCTGATTTTTTTTTTTTTTTTTTTTTTTTTCAAAATCAGACTTGACACCAGAGAAGCTGAATACCGCACTGAGTCAATGCGGTCTTAGCCTCTCTGGTGTCAACACTCTGTCTGATTTTGGATTTTTTTTTTTTTTTCCAAAATCAGACTTGACACCAGAGAGGCTGAATACCGCACTGAGTCAATGCGGTCTTAGCCTCTCTGGTCTCAACACTCTGTCTGATTTTGGATTTTTTTTTTTTTTTCCCAAAATCAGACTTGACACCAGAGAGGCTGAATACCGCACTGAGTCAATGCGGTCTTAGCCTCTCTGGTCTCAACACTCTGTCTGATTTTGGATTTTTTTTTTTTTTTTCCAAAATCAGACTTGACACCAGAGAGGCTGAATACCGCACTGAGTCAATGCGGTCTTAGCCTCTCTGGTGTCAACACTCTGTCTGATTTTGGATTTTTTTTTTTTTTTCCAAAATCAGACTTGACACCAGAGAGGCTGAATACCGCACTGAGTCAATGCGGTCTTAGCCTCTCTGGTGTCAACACTCTGTCTGATTTTGGATTTTTTTTTTTTTCCAAAATCAGACTTGACACCAGAGAGGCTGAATACCGCACTGAGTCAATGCGGTCTTAGCCTCTCTGGTCTCAACACTCTGTCTGATTTTGGATTTTTTTTTTTTTTTTCTAAAATCAGACTTGACACCAGAGAGGCTGAATACCGCACTGAGTCAATGCGGTCTTAGCCTCTCTGGTGTCAACACTCTGTCTGATTTTGGATTTTTTTTTTTTTTTCCAAAATCAGACTTGACACCAGAGAGGCTGAATACCGCACTGAGTCAATGCGGTCTTAGCCTCTCTGGTGTCAACACTCTGTCTGATTTTGGATTTTTTATTTTTTTTCCAAAATCAGACTTGACAACAGAGAGGCTGAATACCGCACTGAGTCAATGCAGTCTTAGCCTCTCTGGTGTCAACACTCTGTCTGATTTTGGATTTTTTTTTTTTTTCCAAAATCAGACTTGACACCAGAGAGGCTGAATACCGCACTGAGTCAATGCGGTCTTAGGCTCTCTGGTGTCAACACTGTCAGATTTTGGATTTTTTTTTTTTTTTCCAAAATCAGACTTGACACCAGAGAGGCTGAATACCGCACTGAGTCAATGCGGTCTTAGCCTCTCTGTTCTCAACACTCTGTCTGATTTTTTTTTTTTTTTTTTTTTTCCAAAATCAGACTTGACACCAGAGAAGCTGAATACCGCACTGAGTCAATGCGGTCTTAGCCTCTCTGGTGTCAACACTCTGTCTGATTTTGGATTTTTTTTTTTTTTTTCCAAAATCAGACTTGACACCAGAGAGGCTGAATACCGCACTGAGTCAATGCGGTCTTAGCCTCTCTGGTCTCAACACTCTGTCTGATTTTGGATTTTTTTTTTTTTTTTCCAAAATCAGACTTGACACCAGAGAGGCTGAATACCGCACTGAGTCAATGCGGTCTTAGCCTCTCTGGTGTCAACACTCTGTCTGATTTTGGATTTTTTTTTTTTTTCCAAAATCAGACTTGACACCAGAGAGGCTGAATACCGCACTGAGTCAATGCGGTCTTAGCCTCTCTGGTGTCAACACTGTCTGATTTTGGATTTTTTTTTTTTTTTCCAAAATCAGACTTGACACCAGAGAGGCTGAATACCGCACTGAGTCAATGCGGTCTTAGCCTCTCTGGTCTCAACACTCTGTCTGATTTTGGTTTTTTTTTTTTTTTTTCCAAAATCAGACTTGACACCAGAGAAGCTGAATACCGCACTGAGTCAATGCGGTCTTAGCCTCTCTGGTGTCAACACTCTGTCTGATTTTGGATTTTTTTTTTTTTTTTTTTTCAAAATCAGACTTGACACCAGAGAGGCTGAATACCGCACTGAGTCAATGCGGTCTTAGCCTCTCTGGTCTCAACACTCTGTCTGATTTTGGATTTTTTTTTTTTTTTCCCAAAATCAGACTTGACACCAGAGAGGCTGAATACCGCACTGAGTCAATGCGGTCTTAGCCTCTCTGGTCTCAACACTCTGTCTGATTTTGGATTTTTTTTTTTTTTTTCCAAAAATCAGACTTGACACCAGAGAGGCTGAATACCGCACTGAGTCAATGCGGTCTTAGCCTCTCTGGTGTCAACACTCTGTCTGATTTTGGATTTTTTTTTTTTTTCCAAAATCAGACTTGACACCAGAGAGGCTGAATACCGCACTGAGTCAATGCGGTCTTAGCCTCTCTGGTGTCAACACTCTGTCTGATTTTAGATTTTTTTTTTTTTTCCAAAATCAGACTTGACACCAGAGAGGCTGAATACCGCACTGAGTCAATGCGGTCTTAGCCTCTCTGGTGTCAACACTCTGTCTGATTTTGGATTTTTTATTTTTTTTCCAAAATCAGACTTGACAACAGAGAGGCTGAATACCGCACTGAGTCAATGCAGTCTTAGCCTCTCTGGTGTCAACACTCTGTCTGATTTTGGATTTTTTTTTTTTTTCCAAAATCAGACTTGACACCAGAGAGGCTGAATACCGCACTGAGTCAATGCGGTCTTAGGCTCTCTGGTGTCAACACTGTCTGATTTTGGATTTTTTTTTTTTGTTCCAAAATCAGACTTGACACCAGAGAGGCTGAATACCGCACTGAGTCAATGCGGTCTTAGCCTCTCTGTTCTCAACACTCTGTCTGATTTTTTTTTTTTTTTTTTTTTTTCAAAATCAGACTTGACACCAGAGAAGCTGAATACCGCACTGAGTCAATGCGGTCTTAGCCTCTCTGGTGTCAACACTCTGTCTGATTTTGGATTTTTTTTTTTTTTTTCCAAAATCAGACTTGACACCAGAGAGGCTGAATACCGCACTGAGTCAATGCGGTCTTAGCCTCTCTGGTCTCAACACTCTGTCTGATTTTGGATTTTTTTTTTTTTTTTCCCAAAATCAGACTTGACACCAGAGAGGCTGAATACCGCACTGAGTCAATGCGGTCTTAGCCTCTCTGGTCTCAACACTCTGTCTGATTTTGGATTTTTTTTTTTTTTTTCCAAAATCAGACTTGACACCAGAGAGGCTGAATACCGCACTGAGTCAATGCGGTCTTAGCCTCTCTGGTGTCAACACTCTGTCTGATTTTGGATTTTTTTTTTTTTTTCCAAAATCAGACTTGACACCAGAGAGGCTGAATACCGCACTGAGTCAATGCGGTCTTAGCCTCTCTGGTGTCAACACTCTGTCTGATTTTGGATTTTTTTTTTTTTTCCAAAATCAGACTTGACACCAGAGAGGCTGAATACCGCACTGAGTCAATGCGGTCTTAGCCTCTCTGGTGTCAACACTCTGTCTGATTTTGGATTTTTTTTTTTTTTCCAAAATCAGACTTGACACCAGAGAGGCTGAATACCGCACTGAGTCAATGCGGTCTTAGGCTCTCTGGTGTCAACACTGTCTGATTTTGGATTTTTTTTTTTTTTTCCAAAATCAGACTTGACACCAGAGAGGCTGAATACCGCACTGAGTCAATGCGGTCTTAGCCTCTCTGTTCTCAACACTCTGTCTGATTTTGGTTTTTTTTTTTTTTTTTCCAAAATCAGACTTGACACCAGAGAAGCTGAATACCGCACTGAGTCAATGCGGTCTTAGCCTCTCTGGTGTCAACACTCTGTCTGATTTTGGATTTTTTTTTTTTTTTCCAAAATCAGACTTGACACCAGAGAGGCTGAATACCGCACTGAGTCAATGCGGTCTTAGCCTCTCTGGTGTCAACACTCTGTCTGATTTTGGATTTTTTTTTTTTTTTCTAAAATCAGACTTGACACCAGAGAGGCTGAATACCGCACTGAGTCAATGCGGTCTTAGCCTCTCTGGTCTCAACACTCTGTCTGATTTTGGATATTTTTTTTTTTTTTTTTTTTCCAAAATCAGACTTGACACCAGAGAGGCTGAATACCGCACTGACTCAATGCAGTCTTAGCCTCTCTGGTGTCAACACTCTGTCTGATTTTTGATTTTTGATTTTTTTTCTAAAATCAGACTTGACACCAGAGAGGCTGAATACCGCACTGAGTCAATGCGGTCTTAGCCTCTCTGGTGTCAACACTCTGTCTGATTTTGGATTTTTTTTTTTTTTCCAAAGTCAGACTTGACACCAGAGAGGCTGAATACCGCACTGAGTCAATGCGGTCTTAGCCTCTCTGGTCTCAACACTCTGTCTGATTTTGGATTTTTTTTTTTTTTTTTCCAAAATCAGACTTGACACCAGAGAGGCTGAATACCGCACTGAGTCAATGCGGTCTTAGCCTCTCTGGTGTCAACACTCTGTCTGATTTTGGATTTTTTTTTTTTTTTTCAAAGTCAGACTTGACACCAGAGAGGCTGAATACCGCACTGAGTCAATGCGGTCTTATCCTCTCTGGTCTCAACACTGTCTGATTTTGGATTTTTTTTTTTTTTTTCCAAAATCAGACTTGACACCAGAGAGGCTGAATACCGCACTGAGTCAATGCGGTCTTAGCCTCTCTGGTCTCAACACTCTGTCTGATTTTTTTTTTTTTTTTTTTTTTTCCAAAATCAGACTTGACACCAGAGAAGCTGAATACTGCACTGAGTCAATGCGGTCTTAGCCTCTCTGGTGTCAACACTCTGTCTGATTTTGGATTTTTTTTTTTTTTTTTTTCCAAAATCAGACTTGACACCAGAGAGGCTGAATACCGCACTGAGTCAATGCGGTCTTAGCCTCTCTGGTGTCAACACTCTGTCTGATTTTGGATTTTTTATTTTTTTTCCAAAATCAGACTTGACAACAGAGAGGCTGAATACCGCACTGAGTCAATGCAGTCTTAGCCTCTCTGGTGTCAACACTCTGTCTGATTTTGGATTTTTTTTTTTTTTTCCAAAATCAGACTTGACACCAGAGAGGCTGAATACCGCACTGAGTCAATGCGGTCTTAGGCTCTCTGGTGTCAACACTGTCTGATTTTGGATTTTTTTTTTTTTTTCCAAAATCAGACTTGACACCAGAGAGGCTGAATACCGCACTGAGTCAATGCGGTCTTAGCCTCTCTGGTCTCAACACTCTGTCTGATTTTGGTTTTTTTTTTTTTTTTTTCCAAAATCAGACTTGACACCAGAGAAGCTGAATACCGCACTGAGTCAATGCGGTCTTAGCCTCTCTGGTGTCAACACTCTGTCTGATTTTGGATTTTTTTTTTTTTTTTTTTCAAAATCAGACTTGACACCAGAGAGGCTGAATACCGCACTGAGTCAATGCGGTCTTAGCCTCTCTGGTCTCAACACTCTGTCTGATTTTGGATTTTTTTTTTTTTTTCCCAAAATCAGACTTGACACCAGAGAGGCTGAATACCGCACTGAGTCAATGCGGTCTTAGCCTCTCTGGTCTCAACACTCTGTCTGATTTTGGATTTTTTTTTTTTTTTTCCAAAATCAGACTTGACACCAGAGAGGCTGAATACCGCACTGAGTCAATGCGGTCTTAGCCTCTCTGGTGTCAACACTCTGTCTGATTTTGGATTTTTTTTTTTTTTTCCAAAATCAGACTTGACACCAGAGAGGCTGAATACCGCACTGAGTCAATGCGGTCTTAGCCTCTCTGGTGTCAACACTCTGTCTGATTTTGGATTTTTTTTTTTTTTTCCAAAATCAGACTTGACACCAGAGAGGCTGAATACCGCACTGAGTCAATGCGGTCTTAGCCTCTCTGGTGTCAACACTCTGTCTGATTTTGGATTTTTTATTTTTTTTCCAAAATCAGACTTGACAACAGAGAGGCTGAATACCGCACTGAGTCAATGCAGTCTTAGCCTCTCTGGTGTCAACACTCTGTCTGATTTTGGATTTTTTTTTTTTTTCCAAAATCAGACTTGACACCAGAGAGGCTGAATACCGCACTGAGTCAATGCGGTCTTAGGCTCTCTGGTGTCAACACTGTCTGATTTTGGATTTTTTTTTTTTTTTCCAAAATCAGACTTGACACCAGAGAGGCTGAATACCGCACTGAGTCAATGCGGTCTTAGCCTCTCTGTTCTCAACACTCTGTCTGATTTTTTTTTTTTTTTTTTTTTTTTTTCAAAATCAGACTTGACACCAGAGAAGCTGAATACCGCACTGAGTCAATGCGGTCTTAGCCTCTCTGGTGTCAACACTCTGTCTGATTTTGGATTTTTTTTTTTTTTTCCAAAATCAGACTTGACACCAGAGAGGCTGAATACCGCACTGAGTCAATGCGGTCTTAGCCTCTCTGGTCTCAACACTCTGTCTGATTTTGGATTTTTTTTTTTTTTTCCCAAAATCAGACTTGACACCAGAGAGGCTGAATACCGCACTGAGTCAATGCGGTCTTAGCCTCTCTGGTGTCAACACTCTGTCTGATTTTGGATTTTTTTTTTTTTTCCAAAATCAGACTTGACACCAGAGAGGCTGAATACCGCACTGAGTCAATGCGGTCTTAGCCTCTCTGGTGTCAACACTCTGTCTGATTTTGGATTTTATTTTTTTTCCAAAATCAGACTTGACACCAGAGAGGCTGAATACCGCACTGAGTCAATGCGGTCTTAGCCTCTCTGGTCTCAACACTCTGTCTGATTTTGGATTTTTTTTTTTTTTTTCTAAAATCAGACTTGACACCAGAGAGGCTGAATACCGCACTGAGTCAATGCGGTCTTAGCCTCTCTGGTGTCAACACTCTGTCTGATTTTGGATTTTTTTTTTTTTTTCCAAAATCAGACTTGACACCAGAGAGGCTGAATACCGCACTGAGTCAATGCGGTCTTAGCCTCTCTGGTCTCAACACTCTGTCTGATTTTGGATTTTTTTTTTTTTTTCCAAAATCAGACTTGACACCAGAGAGGCTGAATACCGCACTGAGTCAATGCGGTCTTAGCCTCTCTGGTGTCAACACTCTGTCTGATTTTGGATTTTTTTTTTTTTTCCAAAATCAGACTTGACACCAGAGAGGCTGAATACCGCACTGAGTCAATGCGGTCTTAGCCTCTCTGGTGTCAACACTCTGTCTGATTTTGGATTTTATTTTTTTTCCAAAATCAGACTTGACACCAGAGAGGCTGAATACCGCACTGAGTCAATGCGGTCTTAGCCTCTCTGGTCTCAACACTCTGTCTGATTTTGGATTTTTTTTTTTTTTTTCTAAAATCAGACTTGACACCAGAGAGGCTGAATACCGCACTGAGTCAATGCGGTCTTAGCCTCTCTGGTGTCAACACTCTGTCTGATTTTGGATTTTTTTTTTTTTTTCCAAAATCAGACTTGACACCAGAGAGGCTGAATACCGCACTGAGTCAATGCGGTCTTAGCCTCTCTGGTGTCAACACTCTGTCTGATTTTGGATTTTTTATTTTTTTTCCAAAATCAGACTTGACAACAGAGAGGCTGAATACCGCACTGAGTCAATGCAGTCTTAGCCTCTCTGGTGTCAACACTCTGTCTGATTTTGGATTTTTTTTTTTTTTCCAAAATCAGACTTGACACCAGAGAGGCTGAATACCGCACTGAGTCAATGCGGTCTTAGGCTCTCTGGTGTCAACACTGTCTGATTTTGGATTTTTTTTTTTTTTTTCCAAAATCAGACTTGACACCAGAGAGGCTGAATACCGCACTGAGTCAATGCGGTCTTAGCCTCTCTGTTCTCAACACTCTGTCTGATTTTTTTTTTTTTTTTTTTTTTTTCCAAAATCAGACTTGACACCAGAGAAGCTGAATACCGCACTGAGTCAATGCGGTCTTAGCCTCTCTGGTGTCAACACTCTGTCTGATTTTGGATTTTTTTTTTTTTTTCCAAAATCAGACTTGACACCAGAGAGGCTGAATACCGCACTGAGTCAATGCGGTCTTAGCCTCTCTGGTCTCAACACTCTGTCTGATTTTGGATTTTTTTTTTTTTTTTCCAAAATCAGACTTGACACCAGAGAGGCTGAATACCGCACTGAGTCAATGCGGTCTTAGCCTCTCTGGTGTCAACACTCTGTCTGATTTTGGATTTTTTTTTTTTTTCCAAAATCAGACTTGACACCAGAGAGGCTGAATACCGCACTGAGTCAATGCGGTCTTAGCCTCTCTGGTGTCAACACTCTGTCTGATTTTGGATTTTTTTTTTTTTTCAAAAATCAGACTTGACACCAGAGAGGCTGAATACCGCACTGAGTCAATGCGGTCTTAGCCTCTCTGGTCTCAACACTCTGTCTGATTTTGGATTTTTTTTTATTTTTTTTCCAAAATCAGACTTGACACCAGAGAGGCTGAATACCGCACTGACTCAATGCGGTCTTAGCCTCTCTGGTGTCAACACTCTGTCTGATTTTGGATTTTTTTTTTTTTTTCTAAAATCAGACTTGACACCAGAGAGGCTGAATACCGCACTGAGTCAATGCGGTCTTAGCCTCTCTGGTGTCAACACTCTGTCTGATTTTGGATTTTTTTTTTTTTTTCTAAAATCAGACTTGACACCAGAGAGGCTGAATACCGCACTGAGTCAATGCGGTCTTAGCCTCTCTGGTCTCAACACTCTGTCTGATTTTGGATATTTTTTTTTTTTTTCCAAAATCAGACTTGACACCAGAGAGGCTGAATACCGCACTGACTCAATGCAGTCTTAGCCTCTCTGGTGTCAACACTCTGTCTGATTTTGGATTTTTTTTTTTTTTTTTTTCCAAAATCAGACTTGACACCAGAGAGGCTGAATACCGCACTGAGTCAATGCGGTCTTAGCCTCTCTGGTCTCAACACTCTGTCTGATTTTGGATATATTTTTTTTTTTTTCCAAAATCAGACTTGACACCAGAGAGGCTGAATACCGCACTGAGTCAATGCGGTCTTAGCCTCTCTGGTGTCAACACTCTGTCTGATTTTGGATTTTTTTTTTTTTTCCAAAGTCAGACTTGACACCAGAGAGGCTGAATACCGCACTGAGTCAATGCGGTCTTAGCCTCTCTGGTCTCAACACTCTGTCTGATTTTGGATTCTTTTTTTTTTTTTTCCAAAATCAGACTTGACACCAGAGAGGCTGAATACCGCACTGAGTCAATGCGGTCTTAGCCTCTCTGGTGTCAACACTCTGTCTGATTTTGGATTTTTTTTTTTTTTTTCAAAGTCAGACTTGACACCTGAGAGGCTGAATACCGCACTGAGTCAATGCGGTCTTAGCCTCTCTGGTCTCAACACTCTGTCTGATTTTGGTTTTTTATTTTTTTTTTCCAAAATCAGACTTGACACCAGAGAAGCTGAATACCGCACTGAGTCAATGCGGTCTTAGCCTCTCTGGTGTCAACACTCTGTCTGATTTTGGATTTTTTTTTTTTTTTTTTCAAAAATCAGACTTGACACCAGAGAGGCTGAATACCGCACTGAGTCAATGCGGTCTTAGCCTCTCTGGTCTCAACACTCTGTCTGATTTTGGATTTTTTTTTTTTTTTCCCAAAATCAGACTTGACACCAGAGAGGCTGAATACCGCACTGAGTCAATGCGGTCTTAGCCTCTCTGGTCTCAACACTCTGTCTGATTTTGGATTTTTTTTTTTTTTTTCCAAAATCAGACTTGACACCAGAGAGGCTGAATACCGCACTGAGTCAATGCGGTCTTAGCCTCTCTGGTGTCAACACTCTGTCTGATTTTGGATTTTTTTTTCTTTTCCAAAATCAGACTTGACACCAGAGAGGCTGAATACCGCACTGAGTCAATGCGGTCTTAGCCTCTCTGGTGTCAACACTCTGTCTGATTTTGGATTTTTTTTTTTTTTCCAAAATCAGACTTGACACCAGAGAGGCTGAATACCGCACTGAGTCAATGCGGTCTTAGCCTCTCTGGTCTCAACACTCTGTCTGATTTTGGATTTTTTTTTATTTTTTTTCCAAAATCAGACTTGACACCAGAGAGGCTGAATACCGCACTGACTCAATGCGGTCTTAGCCTCTCTGGTGTCAACACTCTGTCTGATTTTGGATTTTTTTTTTTTTTTCTAAAATCAGACTTGACACCAGAGAGGCTGAATACCGCACTGAGTCAATGCGGTCTTAGCCTCTCTGGTGTCAACACTCTGTCTGATTTTGGATTTTTTTTTTTTTTTCTAAAATCAGACTTGACACCAGAGAGGCTGAATACCGCACTGAGTCAATGCGGTCTTAGCCTCTCTGGTCTCAACACTCTGTCTGATTTTGGATATTTTTTTTTTTTTTTCCAAAATCAGACTTGACACCAGAGAGGCTGAATACCGCACTGACTCAATGCGGTCTTAGCCTCTCTGGTGTCAACACTCTGTCTAATTTTGGATTTTTTTTTTTTTTCTAAAATCAGACTTGACACCAGAGAGGCTGAATACCGCACTGAGTCAATGCGGTCTTAGCCTCTCTGGTGTCAACACTCTGTCTGATTTTGGATTTTTTTTTTTTTTCCAAAGTCAGACTTGACACCAGAGAGGCTGAATACCGCACTGAGTCAATGCGGTCTTAGCCTCTCTGGTCTCAACACTCTGTCTGATTTTGGATTCTTTTTTTTTTTTTTCCAAAATCAGACTTGACACCAGAGAGGCTGAATACCGCACTGAGTCAATGCGGTCTTAGCCTCTCTGGTGTCAACACTCTGTCTGATTTTGGATTTTTTTTTTTTTTTTCAAAGTCAGACTTGACACCAGAGAGGCTGAATACCGCACTGAGTCAATGCGGTCTTATCCTCTCTGGTCTCAACACTGTCTGATTTTGGATTTTTTTTTTTTTTTTCCAAAATCAGACTTGACACCAGAGAGGCTGAATACTGCACTGAGTCAATGCGGTCTTAGCCTCTCTGGTGTCAACACTCTGTCTGATTTTGGATTTTTTTTTTTTTTCCAAAATCAGACTTGACACCAGAGAGGCTGAATACCGCACTGAGTCAATGCGGTCTTAGCCTCTCTGGTCTCAACACTCTGTCTGATTTTGGATTTTTTTTTTTTTTTTTTTCCAAAATCAGACTTGACACCAGAGAGGCTGAATACCGCACTGAGTCAATGCGGTCTTAGCCTCTCTGGTCTCAACACTCTGTCTGATTTTGGATTTTTTTTTTTTTTTTCCCAAAATCAGACTTGACACCAGAGAGGCTGAATACCGCACTGAGTCAATGCGGTCTTAGCCTCTCTGGTCTCAACACTCTGTCTGATTTTGGATTATTATTTTTTTTTTCCAAAATCAGACTTGACACCAGAGAGGCTGAATACCGCACTGAGTCAATGCGGTCTTAGCCTCTCTGGTGTCAACACTCTGTCTGATTTTGGATTTTTTTTTTTTTTCCAAAATCAGACTTGACACCAGAGAGGCTGAATACCGCACTGAGTCAATGCGGTCTTAGCCTCTCTGGTGTCAACACTCTGTCTGATTTTGGATTTTTTTTTTTTTTCCAAAATCAGACTTGACACCAGAGAGGCTGAATACCGCACTGAGTCAATGTGGTCTTAGCCTCTCTGGTGTCAACACTCTGTCTGATTTTGGATTTTTTTTTATTTTTTTTCCAAAATCAGACTTGACACCAGAGAGGCTGAATACCGCACTGACTCAATGCGGTCTTAGCCTCTCTGGTGTCAACACTCTGTCTGATTTTGGATTTTTTTTTTTTTTTCTAAAATCAGACTTGACACCAGAGAGGCTGAATACCGCACTGAGTCAATGCGGTCTTAGCCTCTCTGGTGTCAACACTCTGTCTGATTTTGGATTTTTTTTTTTTTTTCTAAAATCAGACTTGACACCAGAGAGGCTGAATACCGCACTGAGTCAATGCGGTCTTAGCCTCTCTGGTCTCAACACTCTGTCTGATTTTGGATATATTTTTTTTTTTTTCCAAAATCAGACTTGACACCAGAGAGGCTGAATACCGCACTGACTCAATGCGGTCTTAGCCTCTCTGGTGTCAACACTCTGTCTGATTTTGGATTTTTTTTTTTTTTTCTAAAATCAGACTTGACACCAGAGAGGCTGAATACCGCACTGAGTCAATGCGGTCTTAGCCTCTCTGGTCTCAACACTCTGTCTGATTTTGGATTTTTTTTTTTTTTTCCAAAATCAGACTTGACACCAGAGAGGCTGAATACCGCACTGAGTCAATGCGGTCTTAGCCTCTCTGGTGTCAACACTCTGTCTGATTTTGGATTTTTTTTTTTTTTTCCAAAATCAGACTTGACACCAGAGAGGCTGAATACCGCACTGAGTCAATGCGGTCTTAGCCTCTCTGGTGTCAACACTCTGTCTGATTTTGGATTTTTTATTTTTTTTCCAAAATCAGACTTGACAACAGAGAGGCTGAATACCGCACTGAGTCAATGCAGTCTTAGCCTCTCTGGTGTCAACACTCTGTCTGATTTTGGATTTTTTTTTTTTTTCCAAAATCAGACTTGACACCAGAGAGGCTGAATACCGCACTGAGTCAATGCGGTCTTAGCCTCTCTGGTGTCAACACTCTGTCTGATTTTGGATTTTTTATTTTTTTTCCAAAATCAGACTTGACAACAGAGAGGCTGAATACCGCACTGAGTCAATGCGGTCTTAGCCTCTCTGGTGTCAACACTCTGTCTGATTTTGGATTTTTTATTTTTTTTCCAAAATCAGACTTGACAACAGAGAGGCTGAATACCGCACTGAGTCAATGCAGTCTTAGCCTCTCTGGTGTCAACACTCTGTCTGATTTTGGATTTTTTTTTTTTTTCCAAAATCAGACTTGACACCAGAGAGGCTGAATACCGCACTGAGTCAATGCGGTCTTAGGCTCTCTGGTGTCAACACTGTCTGATTTTGGATTTTTTTTTTTTTTTCCAAAATCAGACTTGACACCAGAGAGGCTGAATACCGCACTGAGTCAATGCGGTCTTAGCCTCTCTGGTCTCAACACTCTGTCTGATTTTTTTTTTTTTTTTTTTTTTTCCAAAATCAGACTTGACACCAGAGAAGCTGAATACCGCACTGAGTCAATGCGGTCTTAGCCTCTCTGGTGTCAACACTCTGTCTGATTTTGGATTTTTTTTTTTTTTTTTTTCCAAAATCAGACTTGACACCAGAGAGGCTGAATACCGCACTGAGTCAATGCGGTCTTAGCCTCTCTGGTGTCAACACTCTGTCTGATTTTGGATTTTTTTTTTTTTTTCCAAAATCAGACTTGACACCAGAGAGGCTGAATACCGCACTGAGTCAATGCGGTCTTAGCCTCTCTGGTGTCAACACTCTGTCTGATTTTGGATTTTTTTTTTTTTTTTCCAAAATCAGACTTGACACCAGAGAGGCTGAATACCGCACTGAGTCAATGCGGTCTTAGCCTCTCTGGTGTCAACACTCTGTCTGATTTTGGATTTTTATTTTTTTTCCAAAATCAGACTTGACACCAGAGAGGCTGAATACCGCACTGAGTCAATGCGGTCTTAGCCTCTCTGGTGTCAACACTCTGTCTGATTTTGGATTTTTTTTTTTTTTCCAAAATCAGACTTGACACCAGAGAGGCTGAATACCGCACTGAGTCAATGCGGTCTTAGCCTCTCTGGTCTCAACACTCTGTCTGATTTTGGATTTTTTTTTTTTTTTTCCCAAAATCAGACTTGACACCAGAGAGGCTGAATACCGCACTGAGTCAATGCGGTCTTAGCCTCTCTGGTCTCAACACTCTGTCTGATTTTGGATTTTTTTTTTTTTTTTCCAAAATCAGACTTGACACCAGAGAGGCTGAATACCGCACTGAGTCAATGCGGTCTTAGCCTCTCTGGTGTCAACACTCTGTCTGATTTTGGATTTTTTTTTTTTTTTCCAAAATCAGACTTGACACCAGAGAGGCTGAATACCGCACTGAGTCAATGCGGTCTTAGCCTCTCTGGTGTCAACACTCTGTCTGATTTTGGATTTTTTTTTTTTTTCCAAAATCAGACTTGACACCAGAGAGGCTGAATACCGCACTGAGTCAATGCGGTCTTAGCCTCTCTGGTCTCAACACTCTGTCTGATTTTGGATTTTTTTTTATTTTTTTTCCAAAATCAGACTTGACACCAGAGAGGCTGAATACCGCACTGGCTCAATGCGGTCTTAGCCTCTCTGGTGTCAACACTCTGTCTGATTTTGGATTTTTTTTTTTTTTTTCTAAAATCAGACTTGACACCAGAGAGGCTGAATACCGCACTGAGTCAATGCGGTCTTAGCCTCTCTGGTGTCAACACTCTGTCTGATTTTGGATTTTTTTTTTTTTTTCTAAAATCAGACTTGACACCAGAGAGGCTGAATACCGCACTGAGTCAATGCGGTCTTAGCCTCTCTGGTGTCAACACTCTGTCTGATTTTGGATTTTTTTTTTTTTTCCAAAGTCAGACTTGACACCAGAGAGGCTGAATACCGCACTGAGTCAATGCGGTCTTAGCCTCTCTGGTCTCAACACTCTGTCTGATTTTGGATTCTTTTTTTTTTTTTTCCAAAATCAGACTTGACACCAGAGAGGCTGAATACCGCACTGAGTCAATGCGGTCTTAGCCTCTCTGGTGTCAACACTCTGTCTGATTTTGGATTTTTTTTTTTTTTTTCAAAGTCAGACTTGACACCAGAGAGGCTGAATACCGCACTGAGTCAATGCGGTCTTAGCCTCTCTGGTCTCAACACTGTCTGATTTTGGATTTTTTTTTTTTTTTTTCCAAAATCAGACTTGACACCAGAGAGGCTGAGTACTGCACTGAGTCAATGCGGTCTTAGCCTCTCTGGTGTCAACACTCTGTCTGATTTTGGATTTTTTTTTTTTTTCCAAAATCAGACTTGACACCAGAGAGGCTGAATACCGCACTGAGTCAATGCGGTCTTAGCCTCTCTGGTCTCAACACTCTGTCTGATTTTGGATTTTTTTTTTTTTTTCCAAAATCAGACTTGACACCAGAGAGGCTGAATACCGCACTGAGTCAATGCGGTCTTAGCCTCTCTGGTGTCAACACTCTGTCTGATTTTTGATTTTTTTTTTTTTTCCAAAATCAGACTTGACACCAGAGAGGCTGAATACCGCACTGAGTCAATGCGGTCTTAGCCTCTCTGGTGTCAACACTCTGTCTGATTTTGAATTTTTTTTTTTTTTTCCAAAATCAGACTTGACACCAGAGAGGCTGAATACTGCACTGAGTCAATGCGGTCTTAGCCTCTCTGGTCTCAACACTCTGTCTGATTTTGGATTTTTTTTTTTTTTTCCAAAATCAGACTTGACACCAGAGAGGCTGAATACAGCACTGAGTCAATGCGGTCTTAGCCTCTCTGGTGTCAACACTCTGTCTGATTTTGGATTTTTTTTTTTTTTCCAAAATCAGACTTGACACCAGAGAGGCTGAATACCGCACTGAGTCAATGCGGTCTTAGCCTCTCTGGTCTCAACACTCTGTCTGATTTTGGATTTTTTTTTTTTTTTCCAAAATCAGACTTGACACCAGAGAGGCTGAATACCGCACTGAGTCAATGCGGTCTTAGCCTCTCTGGTGTCAACACTCTGTCTGATTTTGGATTTTTTTTTTTTTTCCAAAATCAGACTTGACACCAGAGAGGCTGAATACCGCACTGAGTCAATGCGGTCTTAGCCTCTCTGGTGTCAACACTCTGTCTGATTTTGGATTTTTTTTTTTTTTCCAAAATCAGACTTGACACCAGAGAGGCTGAATACCGCACTGAGTCAATGCGGTCTTAGCCTCTCTGGTCTCAACACTCTGTCTGATTTTGGATTTTTTTTTTTTTTTCCAAAATCAGACTTGACACCAGAGAGGCTGAATACCGCACTGAGTCAATGCGGTCTTAGCCTCTCTGGTGTCAACACTCTGTCTGATTTTGGATTTTTTTTTTTTTTCCAAAATCAGACTTGACACCAGAGAGGCTGAATACCGCACTGAGTCAATGCGGTCTTAGCCTCTCTGGTCTCAACACTCTGTCTGATTTTGGATTTTTTTTTTTTTTTTCCAAAATCAGACTTGACACCAGAGAGGCTGAATACCGCACTGAGTCAATGCGGTCTTAGCCTCTCTGGTGTCAACACTCTGTCTGATTTTGGATTTTTTTTTTTTTTCCAAAATCAGACTTGACACCAGAGAGGCTGAATACCGCACTGAGTCAATGCGGTCTTAGCCTCTCTGGTGTCAACACTCTGTCTGATTTTGGATTTTTTTTTTTTTCCAAAATCAGACTTGACACCAGAGAGGCTGAATACCGCACTGAGTCAATGCGGTCTTAGCCTCTCTGGTCTCAACACTCTGTCTGATTTTGGATTTTTTTTTTTTTTTTCTAAAATCAGACTTGACACCAGAGAGGCTGAATACCGCACTGAGTCAATGCGGTCTTAGCCTCTCTGGTGTCAACACTCTGTCTGATTTTGGATTTTTTTTTTTTTTTCCAAAATCAGACTTGACACCAGAGAGGCTGAATACCGCACTGAGTCAATGCGGTCTTAGCCTCTCTGGTGTCAACACTCTGTCTGATTTTGGATTTTTTATTTTTTTTCCAAAATCAGACTTGACAACAGAGAGGCTGAATACCGCACTGAGTCAATGCAGTCTTAGCCTCTCTGGTGTCAACACTCTGTCTGATTTTGGATTTTTTTTTTTTTTCCAAAATCAGACTTGACACCAGAGAGGCTGAATACCGCACTGAGTCAATGCGGTCTTAGGCTCTCTGGTGTCAACACTGTCTGATTTTGGATTTTTTTTTTTTTTTCCAAAATCAGACTTGACACCAGAGAGGCTGAATACCGCACTGAGTCAATGCGGTCTTAGCCTCTCTGTTCTCAACACTCTGTCTGATTTTGGATTTTTTTTTTTTTTTCTAAAATCAGACTTGACACCAGAGAGGCTGAATACCGCACTGAGTCAATGCGGTCTTAGCCTCTCTGGTCTCAACACTCTGTCTGATTTTGGATATTATTTTTTTTTTTCCAAAATCAGACTTGACACCAGAGAGGCTGAATACCGCACTGACTCAATGCAGTCTTAGCCTCTCTGGTGTCAACACTCTGTCTGATTTTGGATTTTTTTTTTTTTTTCTAAAATCAGACTTGACACCAGAGAGGCTGAATACCGCACTGAGTCAATGCGGTCTTAGCCTCTCTGGTGTCAACACTCTGTCTGATTTTGGATTTTTTTTTTTTTTTTTTTCCAAAATCAGACTTGACACCAGAGAGGCTGAATACCGCACTGAGTCAATGCGGTCTTAGCCTCTCTGGTGTCAACACTCTGTCTGATTTTGGATTTTTTATTTTTTTTCCAAAATCAGACTTGACAACAGAGAGGCTGAATACCGCACTGAGTCAATGCAGTCTTAGCCTCTCTGGTGTCAACACTCTGTCTGATTTTGGATTTTTTTTTTTTTTCCAAAATCAGACTTGACACCAGAGAGGCTGAATACCGCACTGAGTCAATGCGGTCTTAGGCTCTCTGGTGTCAACACTGTCTGATTTTGGATTTTTTTTTTTTTTTCCAAAATCAGACTTGACACCAGAGAGGCTGAATACCGCACTGAGTCAATGCGGTCTTAGCCTCTCTGTTCTCAACACTCTGTCTGATTTTTTTTTTTTTTTTTTTTTTTCCAAAATCAGACTTGACACCAGAGAAGCTGAATACCGCACTGAGTCAATGCGGTCTTAGCCTCTCTGGTGTCAACACTCTGTCTGATTTTGGATTTTTTTTTTTTTTTTCCAAAATCAGACTTGACACCAGAGAGGCTGAATACCGCACTGAGTCAATGCGGTCTTAGCCTCTCTGGTGTCAACACTCTGTCTGATTTTGGATTTTTTTTTTTTTTTCTAAAATCAGACTTGACACCAGAGAGGCTGAATACCGCACTGAGTCAATGCGGTCTTAGCCTCTCTGGTCTCAACACTCTGTCTGATTTTGGATTTTTTTTTTTTTTTTCCAAAATCAGACTTGACACCAGAGAGGCTGAATACCGCACTGACTCAATGCAGTCTTAGCCTCTCTGGTGTCAACACTCTGTCTGATTTTGGATTTTTTTTTTTTTTTCTAAAATCAGACTTGACACCAGAGAGGCTGAATACAGCACTGAGTCAATGCGGTCTTAGCCTCTCTGGTGTCAACACTCTGTCTGATTTTGGATTTTTTTTTTTTTTTTTTTCAAAAATCAGACTTGACACCAGAGAGGCTGAATACCGCACTGAGTCAATGCGGTCTTAGCCTCTCTGGTGTCAACACTCTGTCTGATTTTGGATTTTTTATTTTTTTTCCAAAATCAGACTTGACAACAGAGAGGCTGAATACCGCACTGAGTCAATGCAGTCTTAGCCTCTCTGGTGTCAACACTCTGTCTGATTTTGGATTTTTTTTTTTTTTCCAAAATCAGACTTGACACCAGAGAGGCTGAATACCGCACTGAGTCAATGCGGTCTTAGGCTCTCTGGTGTCAACACTGTCTGATTTTGGATTTTTTTTTTTTTTTCCAAAATCAGACTTGACACCAGAGAGGCTGAATACCGCACTGAGTCAATGCGGTCTTAGCCTCTCTGGTCTCAACACTCTGTCTGATTTTTTTTTTTTTTTTTTTTTTTCCAAAATCAGACTTGACACCAGAGAAGCTGAATACCGCACTGAGTCAATGCGGTCTTAGCCTCTCTGGTGTCAACACTCTGTCTGATTTTGGATTTTTTTTTTTTTTTTTTTTCAAAATCAGACTTGACACCAGAGAGGCTGAATACCGCACTGAGTCAATGCGGTCTTAGCCTCTCTGGTCTCAACACTCTGTCTGATTTTGGATTTTTTTTTTTTTTTCCCAAAATCAGACTTGACACCAGAGAAGCTGAATACCGCACTGAGTCAATGCGGTCTTAGCCTCTCTGGTGTCAACACTGTCTGATTTTGGATTTTTTTTTTTTTTTCCAAAATCAGACTTGACACCAGAGAGGCTGAATACCGCACTGAGTCAATGCGGTCTTAGCCTCTCTGTTCTCAACACTCTGTCTGATTTTTTTTTTTTTTTTTTTTTTTCCAAAATCAGACTTGACACCAGAGAAGCTGAATACCGCACTGAGTCAATGCGGTCTTAGCCTCTCTGGTGTCAACACTCTGTCTGATTTTGGATTTTTTTTTTTTTTTCCAAAATCAGACTTGACACCAGAGAGGCTGAATACCGCACTGAGTCAATGCGGTCTTAGCCTCTCTGGTGTCAACACTCTGTCTGATTTTGGATTTTTTTTTTTTTTTCTAAAATCAGACTTGACACCAGAGAGGCTGAATACCGCACTGAGTCAATGCGGTCTTAGCCTCTCTGGTCTCAACACTCTGTCTGATTTTGGATATTTTTTTTTTTTTTCCAAAATCAGACTTGACACCAGAGAGGCTGAATACCGCACTGACTCAATGCAGTCTTAGCCTCTCTGGTGTCAACACTCTGTCTGATTTTGGATTTTTTTTTTTTTTTCTAAAATCAGACTTGACACCAGAGAGGCTGAATACCGCACTGAGTCAATGCGGTCTTAGCCTCTCTGGTGTCAACACTCTGTCTGATTTTGGATTATTTTTTTTTTTTTTTTCCAAAATCAGACTTGACACCAGAGAGGCTGAATACCGCACTGAGTCAATGCGGTCTTAGCCTCTCTGGTGTCAACACTCTGTCTGATTTTGGATTTTTTTTTTTTTTTCCAAAATCAGACTTGACACCAGAGAGGCTGAATACCGCACTGAGTCAATGCGGTCTTAGCCTCTCTGGTGTCAACACTCTGTCTGATTTTGGATTTTTTTTTTTTTTTCTAAAATCAGACTTGACACCAGAGAGGCTGAATACCGCACTGAGTCAATGCGGTCTTAGCCTCTCTGGTCTCAACACTCTGTCTGATTTTGGATATTTTTTTTTTTTTTCCAAAATCAGACTTGACACCAGAGAGGCTGAATACCGCACTGACTCAATGCAGTCTTAGCCTCTCTGGTGTCAACACTCTGTCTGATTTTGGATTTTTTTTTTTTTTTCTAAAATCAGACTTGACACCAGAGAGGCTGAATACCGCACTGAGTCAATGCGGTCTTAGCCTCTCTGGTGTCAACACTCTGTCTGATTTTGGATTTTTTTTTTTTTTTTTTTCCAAAATCAGACTTGACACCAGAGAGGCTGAATACCGCACTGAGTCAATGCGGTCTTAGCCTCTCTGGTGTCAACACTCTGTCTGATTTTGGATTTTTTATTTTTTTTCCAAAATCAGACTTGACAACAGAGAGGCTGAATACCGCACTGAGTCAATGCAGTCTTAGCCTCTCTGGTGTCAACACTCTGTCTGATTTTGGATTTTTTTTTTTTTTCCAAAATCAGACTTGACACCAGAGAGGCTGAATACCGCACTGAGTCAATGCGGTCTTAGGCTCTCTGGTGTCAACACTGTCTGATTTTGGATTTTTTTTTTTTTTTCCAAAATCAGACTTGACACCAGAGAGGCTGAATACCGCACTGAGTCAATGCGGTCTTAGCCTCTCTGGTCTCAACACTCTGTCTGATTTTGGTTTTTTTTTTTTTTTTCCAAAATCAGACTTGACACCAGAGAAGCTGAATACCGCACTGAGTCAATGCGGTCTTAGCCTCTCTGGTGTCAACACTCTGTCTGATTTTGGATTTTTTTTTTTTTTTTTTTTCAAAATCAGACTTGACACCAGAGAAGCTGAATACCGCACTGAGTCAATGCGGTCTTAGCCTCTCTGGTGTCAACACTCTGTCTGATTTTGGATTTTTTTTTTTTTTTCCAAAATCAGACTTGACACCAGAGAGGCTGAATACCGCACTGAGTCAATGCGGTCTTAGCCTCTCTGGTCTCAACACTCTGTCTGATTTTGGATTTTTTTTTTTTTTTTCCAAAATCAGACTTGACACCAGAGAGGCTGAATACCGCACTGAGTCAATGCGGTCTTAGCCTCTCTGGTGTCAACACTCTTTCTGATTTTGGATTTTTTTTTTTTTTCAAAAATCAGACTTGACACCAGAGAGGCTGAATACCGCACTGAGTCAATGCGGTCTTAGCCTCTCTGGTGTCAACACTCTGTCTGATTTTGGATTTTTTTTTTTTTTCCAAAATCAGACTTGACACCAGAGAGGCTGAATACCGCACTGAGTCAATGCGGTCTTAGCCTCTCTGGTCTCAACACTCTGTCTGATTTTGGATTTTTTTTAATTTTTTTTCCAAAATCAGACTTGACACCAGAGAGGCTGAATACCGCACTGACTCAATGCGGTCTTAGCCTCTCTGGTGTCAACACTCTGTCTGATTTTGGATTTTTTTTTTTTTTTCTAAAATCAGACTTGACACCAGAGAGGCTGAATACCGCACTGAGTCAATGCGGTCTTAGCCTCTCTGGTGTCAACACTCTGTCTGATTTTGGATTTTTTTTTTTTTTTCTAAAATCAGACTTGACACCAGAGAGGCTGAATACCGCACTGAGTCAATGCGGTCTTAGCCTCTCTGGTCTCAACACTCTGTCTGATTTTGGATATTTTTTTTTTTTTTCCAAAATCAGACTTGACACCAGAGAGGCTGAATACCGCACTGACTCAATGCAGTCTTAGCCTCTCTGGTGTCAACACTCTGTCTGATTTTGGATTTTTTTTTTTTTTTTTTTCCAAAATCAGACTTGACACCAGAGAGGCTGAATACCGCACTGACTCAATGCAGTCTTAGCCTCTCTGGTGTCAACACTCTGTCTGATTTTGGATTTTTTTTTTTTTTCCAAAATCAGACTTGACACCAGAGAGGCTGAATACCGCACTGAGTCAATGCGGTCTTAGGCTCTCTGGTGTCAACACTGTCTGATTTTGGATTTTTTTTTTTTTTTCCAAAATCAGACTTGACACCAGAGAGGCTGAATACCGCACTGAGTCAATGCGGTCTTAGCCTCTCTGTTCTCAACACTCTGTCTGATTTTTTTTTTTTTTTTTTTTTTTCCAAAATCAGACTTGACACCAGAGAAGCTGAATACCGCACTGAGTCAATGCGGTCTTAGCCTCTCTGGTGTCAACACTCTGTCTGATTTTGGATTTTTTTTTTTTTTTCCAAAATCAGACTTGACACCAGAGAGGCTGAATACCGCACTGAGTCAATGCGGTCTTAGCCTCTCTGGTCTCAACACTCTGTCTGATTTTGGATTTTTTTTTTTTTTTTCCAAAATCAGACTTGACACCAGAGAGGCTGAATACCGCACTGAGTCAATGCGGTCTTAGCCTCTCTGGTGTCAACACTCTTTCTGATTTTGGATTTTTTTTTTTTTTCCAAAATCAGACTTGACACCAGAGAGGCTGAATACCGCACTGAGTCAATGCGGTCTTAGCCTCTCTGGTGTCAACACTCTGTCTGATTTTGGATTTTTTTTTTTTTTCCAAAATCAGACTTGACACCAGAGAGGCTGAATACCGCACTGAGTCAATGCGGTCTTAGCCTCTCTGGTCTCAACACTCTGTCTGATTTTGGATTTTTTTTTATTTTTTTTCCAAAATCAGACTTGACACCAGAGAGGCTGAATACCGCACTGACTCAATGCGGTCTTAGCCTCTCTGGTGTCAACACTCTGTCTGATTTTTGATTTTTTTTTTTTTTTCTAAAATCAGACTTGACACCAGAGAGGCTGAATACCGCACTGAGTCAATGCGGTCTTAGCCTCTCTGGTGTCAACACTCTGTCTGATTTTGGATTTTTTTTTTTTTTTCTAAAATCAGACTTGACACCAGAGAGGCTGAATACCGCACTGAGTCAATGCGGTCTTAGCCTCTCTGGTCTCAACACTCTGTCTGATTTTGGATATTTTTTTTTTTTTTCCAAAATCAGACTTGACACCAGAGAGGCTGAATACCGCACTGACTCAATGCAGTCTTAGCCTCTCTGGTGTCAACACTCTGTCTGATTTTGGATTTTTTTTTTTTTTTTTTTCCAAAATCAGACTTGACACCAGAGAGGCTGAATACCGCACTGAGTCAATGCGGTCTTAGCCTCTCTGGTCTCAACACTCTGTCTGATTTTGGATTTTTTTTTTTTTTTTCCCAAAATCAGACTTGACACCAGAGAGGCTGAATACCGCACTGAGTCAATGCGGTCTTAGCCTCTCTGTTCTCAACACTCTGTCTGATTTTTTTTTTTTTTTTTTTTTTTCCAAAATCAGACTTGACACCAGAGAAGCTGAATACCGCACTGAGTCAATGCGGTCTTAGCCTCTCTGGTGTCAACACTCTGTCTGATTTTGGATTTTTTTTTTTTTTTCCAAAATCAGACTTGACACCAGAGAGGCTGAATACCGCACTGAGTCAATGCGGTCTTAGCCTCTCTGGTCTCAACACTCTGTCTGATTTTGGATTTTTTTTTTTTTTTTCCAAAATCAGACTTGACACCAGAGAGGCTGAATACCGCACTGAGTCAATGCGGTCTTAGCCTCTCTGGTGTCAACACTCTTTCTGATTTTGGATTTTTTTTTTTTTTCCAAAATCAGACTTGACACCAGAGAGGCTGAATACCGCACTGAGTCAATGCGGTCTTAGCCTCTCTGGTGTCAACACTCTGTCTGATTTTGGATTTTTTTTTTTTTTCCAAAATCAGACTTGACACCAGAGAGGCTGAATACCGCACTGAGTCAATGCGGTCTTAGCCTCTCTGGTCTCAACACTCTGTCTGATTTTGGATTTTTTTTTATTTTTTTTCCAAAATCAGACTTGACACCAGAGAGGCTGAATACCGCACTGACTCAATGCGGTCTTAGCCTCTCTGGTGTCAACACTCTGTCTGATTTTTGATTTTTTTTTTTTTTTCTAAAATCAGACTTGACACCAGAGAGGCTGAATACCGCACTGAGTCAATGCGGTCTTAGCCTCTCTGGTGTCAACACTCTGTCTGATTTTGGATTTTTTTTTTTTTTTCTAAAATCAGACTTGACACCAGAGAGGCTGAATACCGCACTGAGTCAATGCGGTCTTAGCCTCTCTGGTCTCAACACTCTGTCTGATTTTGGATATTTTTTTTTTTTTTCCAAAATCAGACTTGACACCAGAGAGGCTGAATACCGCACTGACTCAATGCAGTCTTAGCCTCTCTGGTGTCAACACTCTGTCTGATTTTGGATTTTTTTTTTTTTTTTTTTCCAAAATCAGACTTGACACCAGAGAGGCTGAATACCGCACTGAGTCAATGCGGTCTTAGCCTCTCTGGTCTCAACACTCTGTCTGATTTTGGATTTTTTTTTTTTTTTTCCCAAAATCAGACTTGACACCAGAGAGGCTGAATACCGCACTGAGTCAATGCGGTCTTAGCCTCTCTGGTGTCAACACTCTGTCTGATTTTGGATTTTTTTTTTTTTTCCAAAATCAGACTTGACACCAGAGAGGCTGAATACCGCACTGAGTCAATGCGGTCTTAGCCTCTCTGGTGTCAACACTCTGTCTGATTTTGGATTTTTTTTTTTTTTTCCAAAATCAGACTTGACACCAGAGAGGCTGAATACCGCACTGAGTCAATGCGGTCTTAGCCTCTCTGGTGTCAACACTCTGTCTGATTTTGGATTTTTTATTTTTTTTCCAAAATCAGACTTGACAACAGAGAGGCTGAATACCGCACTGAGTCAATGCAGTCTTAGCCTCTCTGGTGTCAACACTCTGTCTGATTTTGGATTTTTTTTTTTTTTCCAAAATCAGACTTGACACCAGAGAGGCTGAATACCGCACTGAGTCAATGCGGTCTTAGGCTCTCTGGTGTCAACACTGTCTGATTTTGGATTTTTTTTTTTTTTTCCAAAATCAGACTTGACACCAGAGAGGCTGAATACCGCACTGAGTCAATGCGGTCTTAGCCTCTCTGTTCTCAACACTCTGTCTGATTTTTTTTTTTTTTTTTTTTTTTTCAAAATCAGACTTGACACCAGAGAAGCTGAATACCGCACTGAGTCAATGCGGTCTTAGCCTCTCTGGTGTCAACACTCTGTCTGATTTTGGATTTTTTTTTTTTTTTCCAAAATCAGACTTGACACCAGAGAGGCTGAATACCGCACTGAGTCAATGCGGTCTTAGCCTCTCTGGTCTCAACACTCTGTCTGATTTTGGATTTTTTTTTTTTTTTTCCCAAAATCAGACTTGACACCAGAGAGGCTGAATACCGCACTGAGTCAATGCGGTCTTAGCCTCTCTGGTGTCAACACTCTGTCTGATTTTGGATTTTTTTTTTTTTCCAAAATCAGACTTGACACCAGAGAGGCTGAATACCGCACTGAGTCAATGCGGTCTTAGCCTCTCTGGTCTCAACACTCTGTCTGATTTTGGATTTTTTTTTTTTTTTTCTAAAATCAGACTTGACACCAGAGAGGCTGAATACCGCACTGAGTCAATGCGGTCTTAGCCTCTCTGGTGTCAACACTCTGTCTGATTTTGGATTTTTTTTTTTTTTTCCAAAATCAGACTTGACACCAGAGAGGCTGAATACCGCACTGAGTCAATGCGGTCTTAGCCTCTCTGGTGTCAACACTCTGTCTGATTTTGGATTTTTTATTTTTTTTCCAAAATCAGACTTGACAACAGAGAGGCTGAATACCGCACTGAGTCAATGCAGTCTTAGCCTCTCTGGTGTCAACACTCTGTCTGATTTTGGATTTTTTTTTTTTTTCCAAAATCAGACTTGACACCAGAGAGGCTGAATACCGCACTGAGTCAATGCGGTCTTAGGCTCTCTGGTGTCAACACTGTCTGATTTTGGATTTTTTTTTTTTTTTCCAAAATCAGACTTGACACCAGAGAAGCTGAATACCGCACTGAGTCAATGCGGTCTTAGCCTCTCTGGTGTCAACACTCTGTCTGATTTTGGATTTTTTTTTTTTTTTCCAAAATCAGACTTGACACCAGAGAGGCTGAATACCGCACTGAGTCAATGCGGTCTTAGCCTCTCTGGTCTCAACACTCTGTCTGATTTTGGATTTTTTTTTTTTTTTTCCAAAATCAGACTTGACACCAGAGAGGCTGAATACCGCACTGAGTCAATGCGGTCTTAGCCTCTCTGGTGTCAACACTCTTTCTGATTTTGGATTTTTTTTTTTTTTCCAAAATCAGACTTGACACCAGAGAGGCTGAATACCGCACTGAGTCAATGCGGTCTTAGCCTCTCTGGTGTCAACACTCTGTCTGATTTTGGATTTTTTTTTTTTTTCCAAAATCAGACTTGACACCAGAGAGGCTGAATACCGCACTGAGTCAATGCGGTCTTAGCCTCTCTGGTCTCAACACTCTGTCTGATTTTGGATTTTTTTTTATTTTTTTTCCAAAATCAGACTTGACACCAGAGAGGCTGAATACCGCACTGACTCAATGCGGTCTTAGCCTCTCTGGTGTCAACACTCTGTCTGATTTTGGATTTTTTTTTTTTTTTCTAAAATCAGACTTGACACCAGAGAGGCTGAATACCGCACTGAGTCAATGCGGTCTTAGCCTCTCTGGTGTCAACACTCTGTCTGATTTTGGATTTTTTTTTTTTTTCTAAAATCAGACTTGACACCAGAGAGGCTGAATACCGCACTGAGTCAATGCGGTCTTAGCCTCTCTGGTCTCAACACTCTGTCTGATTTTGGATATTTTTTTTTTTTTTCCAAAATCAGACTTGACACCAGAGAGGCTGAATACCGCACTGACTCAATGCAGTCTTAGCCTCTCTGGTGTCAACACTCTGTCTGATTTTGGATTTTTTTTTTTTTTTTTTTCCAAAATCAGACTTGACACCAGAGAGGCTGAATACCGCACTGAGTCAATGCGGTCTTAGCCTCTCTGGTCTCAACACTCTGTCTGATTTTGGATTTTTTTTTTTTTTTTCCCAAAATCAGACTTGACACCAGAGAGGCTGAATACCGCACTGAGTCAATGCGGTCTTAGCCTCTCTGGTCTCAACACTCTGTCTGATTTTGGATTTTTTTTTTTTTTTCCAAAATCAGACTTGACACCAGAGAGGCTGAATACCGCACTGAGTCAATGCGGTCTTAGCCTCTCTGGTGTCAACACTCTGTCTGATTTTGGATTTTTTTTTTTTTTCCAAAATCAGACTTGACACCAGAGAGGCTGAATACCGCACTGAGTCAATGCGGTCTTAGCCTCTCTGGTCTCAACACTCTGTCTGATTTTGGATTTTTTTTTTTTTTTTTTCCAAAATCAGACTTGACACCAGAGAGGCTGAATACCGCACTGACTCAATGCGGTCTTAGCCTCTCTGGTGTCAACACTCTGTCTGATTTTGGATTTTTTTTTTTTTTTCTAAAATCAGACTTGACACCAGAGAGGCTGAATACCGCACTGAGTCAATGCGGTCTTAGCCTCTCTGGTGTCAACACTCTGTCTGATTTTGGATTTTTTTTTTTTTTTCTAAAATCAGACTTGACACCAGAGAGGCTGAATACCGCACTGAGTCAATGCGGTCTTAGCCTCTCTGGTCTCAACACTCTGTCTGATTTTGGATATATATTTTTTTTTTTCCAAAATCAGACTTGACACCAGAGAGGCTGAATACCGCACTGACTCAATGCGGTCTTAGCCTCTCTGGTGTCAACACTCTGTCTGATTTTGGATTTTTTTTTTTTTTTCTAAAATCAGACTTGACACCAGAGAGGCTGAATACCGCACTGAGTCAATGCGGTCTTAGCCTCTCTGGTGTCAACACTCTGTCTGATTTTGGATTTTTTTTTTTTTTCCAAAGTCAGACTTGACACCAGAGAGGCTGAATACCGCACTGAGTCAATGCGGTCTTAGCCTCTCTGGTCTCAACACTCTGTCTGATTTTGGATTTTTTTTTTTTTTTTTCCAAAATCAGACTTGACACCAGAGAGGCTGAATACCGCACTGAGTCAATGCGGTCTTAGCCTCTCTGGTGTCAACACTCTGTCTGATTTTGGATTTTTTTTTTTTTTTTCAAAGTCAGACTTGACACCTGAGAGGCTGAATACCGCACTGAGTCAATGCGGTCTTAGCCTCTCTGGTCTCAACACTCTGTCTGATTTTGGTTTTTTATTTTTTTTTTCCAAAATCAGACTTGACACCAGAGAAGCTGAATACCGCACTGAGTCAATGCGGTCTTAGCCTCTCTGGTGTCAACACTCTGTCTGATTTTGGATTTTTTTTTTTTTTTTTTTCCAAAATCAGACTTGACACCAGAGAGGCTGAATACCGCACTGAGTCAATGCGGTCTTAGCCTCTCTGGTCTCAACACTCTGTCTGATTTTGGATTTTTTTTTTTTTTTCCCAAAATCAGACTTGACACCAGAGAGGCTGAATACCGCACTGAGTCAATGCGGTCTTAGCCTCTCTGGTCTCAACACTCTGTCTGATTTTGGATTTTTTTTTTTTTTTCCCAAAATCAGACTTGACACCAGAGAGGCTGAATACCGCACTGAGTCAATGCGGTCTTAGCCTCTCTGGTGTCAACACTCTGTCTGATTTTGGATTTTTTTTTTTTTTTCCAAAATCAGACTTGACACCAGAGAGGCTGAATACCGCACTGAGTCAATGCGGTCTTAGCCTCTCTGGTGTCAACACTCTGTCTGATTTTGGATTTTTTTTTTTTTTCCAAAATCAGACTTGACACCAGAGAGGCTGAATACCGCACTGAGTCAATGCGGTCTTAGCCTCTCTGGTCTCAACACTCTGTCTGATTTTGGATTTTTTTTTATTTTTTTTCCAAAATCAGACTTGACACCAGAGAGGCTGAATACCGCACTGACTCAATGCGGTCTTAGCCTCTCTGGTGTCAACACTCTGTCTGATTTTGGATTTTTTTTTTTTTTTCTAAAATCAGACTTGACACCAGAGAGGCTGAATACCGCACTGAGTCAATGCGGTCTTAGCCTCTCTGGTGTCAACACTCTGTCTGATTTTGGATTTTTTTTTTTTTTTCTAAAATCAGACTTGACACCAGAGAGGCTGAATACCGCACTGAGTCAATGCGGTCTTAGCCTCTCTGGTCTCAACACTCTGTCTGATTTTGGATATTTTTTTTTTTTTTTCCAAAATCAGACTTGACACCAGAGAGGCTGAATACCGCACTGACTCAATGCGGTCTTAGCCTCTCTGGTGTCAACACTCTGTCTAATTTTGGATTTTTTTTTTTTTTTCTAAAATCAGACTTGACACCAGAGAGGCTGAATACCGCACTGAGTCAATGCGGTCTTAGCCTCTCTGGTGTCAACACTCTGTCTGATTTTGGATTTTTTTTTTTTTTCCAAAGTCAGACTTGACACCAGAGAGGCTGAATACCGCACTGAGTCAATGCGGTCTTAGCCTCTCTGGTCTCAACACTCTGTCTGATTTTGGATTCTTTTTTTTTTTTTTCCAAAATCAGACTTGACACCAGAGAGGCTGAATACCGCACTGAGTCAATGCGGTCTTAGCCTCTCTGGTGTCAACACTCTGTCTGATTTTGGATTTTTTTTTTTTTTTTCAAAGTCAGACTTGACACCAGAGAGGCTGAATACCGCACTGAGTCAATGCGGTCTTATCCTCTCTGGTCTCAACACTGTCTGATTTTGGATTTTTTTTTTTTTTTTCCAAAATCAGACTTGACACCAGAGAGGCTGAATACTGCACTGAGTCAATGCGGTCTTAGCCTCTCTGGTGTCAACACTCTGTCTGATTTTGGATTTTTTTTTTTTTTCCAAAATCAGACTTGACACCAGAGAGGCTGAATACCGCACTGAGTCAATGCGGTCTTAGCCTCTCTGGTCTCAACACTCTGTCTGATTTTGGATTTTTTTTTTTTTTTTTTTCCAAAATCAGACTTGACACCAGAGAGGCTGAATACCGCACTGAGTCAATGCGGTCTTAGCCTCTCTGGTCTCAACACTCTGTCTGATTTTGGATTTTTTTTTTTTTTTTCCCAAAATCAGACTTGACACCAGAGAGGCTGAATACCGCACTGAGTCAATGCGGTCTTAGCCTCTCTGGTCTCAACACTCTGTCTGATTTTGGATTTTTTTTTTTTTTTTCCAAAATCAGACTTGACACCAGAGAGGCTGAATACCGCACTGAGTCAATGCGGTCTTAGCCTCTCTGGTGTCAACACTCTGTCTGATTTTGGATTTTTTTTTTTTTTCCAAAATCAGACTTGACACCAGAGAGGCTGAATACCGCACTGAGTCAATGCGGTCTTAGCCTCTCTGGTGTCAACACTCTGTCTGATTTTGGATTTTTTTTTTTTTTCCAAAATCAGACTTGACACCAGAGAGGCTGAATACCGCACTGAGTCAATGTGGTCTTAGCCTCTCTGGTGTCAACACTCTGTCTGATTTTGGATTTTTTTTTATTTTTTTTCCAAAATCAGACTTGACACCAGAGAGGCTGAATACCGCACTGACTCAATGCGGTCTTAGCCTCTCTGGTGTCAACACTCTGTCTGATTTTGGATTTTTTTTTTTTTTTCTAAAATCAGACTTGACACCAGAGAGGCTGAATACCGCACTGAGTCAATGCGGTCTTAGCCTCTCTGGTGTCAACACTCTGTCTGATTTTGGATTTTTTTTTTTTTTTCTAAAATCAGACTTGACACCAGAGAGGCTGAATACCGCACTGAGTCAATGCGGTCTTAGCCTCTCTGGTCTCAACACTCTGTCTGATTTTGGATATTTTTTTTTTTTTTTCCAAAATCAGACTTGACACCAGAGAGGCTGAATACCGCACTGACTCAATGCGGTCTTAGCCTCTCTGGTGTCAACACTCTGTCTGATTTTGGATTTTTTTTTTTTTTTCTAAAATCAGACTTGACACCAGAGAGGCTGAATACCGCACTGAGTCAATGCGGTCTTAGCCTCTCTGGTCTCAACACTCTGTCTGATTTTGGATTTTTTTTTTTTTTTCCAAAATCAGACTTGACACCAGAGAGGCTGAATACCGCACTGAGTCAATGCGGTCTTAGCCTCTCTGGTGTCAACACTCTGTCTGATTTTGGATTTTTTTTTTTTTTCCAAAATCAGACTTGACACCAGAGAGGCTGAATACCGCACTGAGTCAATGCGGTCTTAGCCTCTCTGGTGTCAACACTCTGTCTGATTTTGGATTTTTTATTTTTTTTCCAAAATCAGACTTGACAACAGAGAGGCTGAATACCGCACTGAGTCAATGCAGTCTTAGCCTCTCTGGTGTCAACACTCTGTCTGATTTTGGATTTTTTTTTTTTTTCCAAAATCAGACTTGACACCAGAGAGGCTGAATACCGCACTGAGTCAATGCGGTCTTAGCCTCTCTGGTGTCAACACTCTGTCTGATTTTGGATTTTTTATTTTTTTTCCAAAATCAGACTTGACAACAGAGAGGCTGAATACCGCACTGAGTCAATGCGGTCTTAGCCTCTCTGGTGTCAACACTCTGTCTGATTTTGGATTTTTTATTTTTTTTCCAAAATCAGACTTGACAACAGAGAGGCTGAATACCGCACTGAGTCAATGCAGTCTTAGCCTCTCTGGTGTCAACACTCTGTCTGATTTTGGATTTTTTTTTTTTTTCCAAAATCAGACTTGACACCAGAGAGGCTGAATACCGCACTGAGTCAATGCGGTCTTAGGCTCTCTGGTGTCAACACTGTCTGATTTTGGATTTTTTTTTTTTTTTCCAAAATCAGACTTGACACCAGAGAGGCTGAATACCGCACTGAGTCAATGCGGTCTTAGCCTCTCTGGTCTCAACACTCTGTCTGATTTTTTTTTTTTTTTTTTTTTTTCCAAAATCAGACTTGACACCAGAGAAGCTGAATACCGCACTGAGTCAATGCGGTCTTAGCCTCTCTGGTGTCAACACTCTGTCTGATTTTGGATTTTTTTTTTTTTTTTTTTCCAAAATCAGACTTGACACCAGAGAGGCTGAATACCGCACTGAGTCAATGCGGTCTTAGCCTCTCTGGTGTCAACACTCTGTCTGATTTTGGATTTTTTTTTTTTTTTCCAAAATCAGACTTGACACCAGAGAGGCTGAATACCGCACTGAGTCAATGCGGTCTTAGCCTCTCTGGTGTCAACACTCTGTCTGATTTTGGATTTTTTTTTTTTTTTTCCAAAATCAGACTTGACACCAGAGAGGCTGAATACCGCACTGAGTCAATGCGGTCTTAGCCTCTCTGGTGTCAACACTCTGTCTGATTTTGGATTTTTTTTTTTTTTCCAAAATCAGACTTGACACCAGAGAGGCTGAATACCGCACTGAGTCAATGCGGTCTTAGCCTCTCTGGTGTCAACACTCTGTCTGATTTTGGATTTTTTTTTTTTTTCCAAAATCAGACTTGACACCAGAGAGGCTGAATACCGCACTGAGTCAATGCGGTCTTAGCCTCTCTGGTCTCAACACTCTGTCTGATTTTGGATTTTTTTTTTTTTTTCCCAAAATCAGACTTGACACCAGAGAGGCTGAATACCGCACTGAGTCAATGCGGTCTTAGCCTCTCTGGTCTCAACACTCTGTCTGATTTTGGATTTTTTTTTTTTTTTTCCAAAATCAGACTTGACACCAGAGAGGCTGAATACCGCACTGAGTCAATGCGGTCTTAGCCTCTCTGGTGTCAACACTCTGTCTGATTTTGGATTTTTTTTTTTTTTTCCAAAATCAGACTTGACACCAGAGAGGCTGAATACCGCACTGAGTCAATGCGGTCTTAGCCTCTCTGGTGTCAACACTCTGTCTGATTTTGGATTTTTTTTTTTTTTCCAAAATCAGACTTGACACCAGAGAGGCTGAATACCGCACTGAGTCAATGCGGTCTTAGCCTCTCTGGTCTCAACACTCTGTCTGATTTTGGATTTTTTTTTATTTTTTTTCCAAAATCAGACTTGACACCAGAGAGGCTGAATACCGCACTGACTCAATGCGGTCTTAGCCTCTCTGGTGTCAACACTCTGTCTGATTTTGGATTTTTTTTTTTTTTTTCTAAAATCAGACTTGACACCAGAGAGGCTGAATACCGCACTGAGTCAATGCGGTCTTAGCCTCTCTGGTGTCAACACTCTGTCTGATTTTGGATTTTTTTTTTTTTTTCTAAAATCAGACTTGACACCAGAGAGGCTGAATACCGCACTGAGTCAATGCGGTCTTAGCCTCTCTGGTGTCAACACTCTGTCTGATTTTGGATTTTTTTTTTTTTTCCAAAGTCAGACTTGACACCAGAGAGGCTGAATACCGCACTGAGTCAATGCGGTCTTAGCCTCTCTGGTCTCAACACTCTGTCTGATTTTGGATTCTTTTTTTTTTTTTTCCAAAATCAGACTTGACACCAGAGAGGCTGAATACCGCACTGAGTCAATGCGGTCTTAGCCTCTCTGGTGTCAACACTCTGTCTGATTTTGGATTTTTTTTTTTTTTTTCAAAGTCAGACTTGACACCAGAGAGGCTGAATACCGCACTGAGTCAATGCGGTCTTAGCCTCTCTGGTCTCAACACTGTCTGATTTTGGATTATTTTTTTTTTTTTTCCAAAATCAGACTTGACACCAGAGAGGCTGAGTACTGCACTGAGTCAATGCGGTCTTAGCCTCTCTGGTGTCAACACTCTGTCTGATTTTGGATTTTTTTTTTTTTTCCAAAATCAGACTTGACACCAGAGAGGCTGAATACCGCACTGAGTCAATGCGGTCTTAGCCTCTCTGGTCTCAACACTCTGTCTGATTTTGGATTTTTTTTTTTTTTTCCAAAATCAGACTTGACACCAGAGAGGCTGAATACCGCACTGAGTCAATGCGGTCTTAGCCTCTCTGGTGTCAACACTCTGTCTGATTTTGGATTTTTTTTTTTTTTCCAAAATCAGACTTGACACCAGAGAGGCTGAATACCGCACTGAGTCAATGCGGTCTTAGCCTCTCTGGTGTCAACACTCTGTCTGATTTTGGATTTTTTTTTTTTTTCCAAAATCAGACTTGACACCAGAGAGGCTGAATACTGCACTGAGTCAATGCGGTCTTAGCCTCTCTGGTCTCAACACTCTGTCTGATTTTGGATTTTTTTTTTTTTTTCCAAAATCAGACTTGACACCAGAGAGGCTGAATACCGCACTGAGTCAATGCGGTCTTAGCCTCTCTGGTGTCAACACTCTGTCTGATTTTGGATTTTTTTTTTTTTTCCAAAATCAGACTTGACACCAGAGAGGCTGAATACCGCACTGAGTCAATGCGGTCTTAGCCTCTCTGGTCTCAACACTCTGTCTGATTTTGGATTTTTTTTTTTTTTTCCAAAATCAGACTTGACACCAGAGAGGCTGAATACCGCACTGAGTCAATGCGGTCTTAGCCTCTCTGGTGTCAACACTCTGTCTGATTTTGGATTTTTTTTTTTTTTCCAAAATCAGACTTGACACCAGAGAGGCTGAATACCGCACTGAGTCAATGCGGTCTTAGCCTCTCTGGTGTCAACACTCTGTCTGATTTTGGATTTTTTTTTTTTTCCAAAATCAGACTTGACACCAGAGAGGCTGAATACCGCACTGAGTCAATGCGGTCTTAGCCTCTCTGGTCTCAACACTCTGTCTGATTTTGGATTTTTTTTTTTTTTTCCAAAATCAGACTTGACACCAGAGAGGCTGAATACCGCACTGAGTCAATGCGGTCTTAGCCTCTCTGGTGTCAACACTCTGTCTGATTTTGGATTTTTTTTTTTTTTCCAAAATCAGACTTGACACCAGAGAGGCTGAATACCGCACTGAGTCAATGCGGTCTTAGCCTCTCTGGTGTCAACACTCTGTCTGATTTTGGATTTTTTATTTTTTTTCCAAAATCAGACTTGACAACAGAGAGGCTGAATACCGCACTGAGTCAATGCAGTCTTAGCCTCTCTGGTGTCAACACTCTGTCTGATTTTGGATTTTTTTTTTTTTTCCAAAATCAGACTTGACACCAGAGAGGCTGAATACCGCACTGAGTCAATGCGGTCTTAGGCTCTCTGGTGTCAACACTGTCTGATTTTTTTTTTTTTTTTTTTTTTTCCAAAATCAGACTTGACACCAGAGAGGCTGAATACCGCACTGAGTCAATGCGGTCTTAGCCTCTCTGGTCTCAACACTCTGTCTGATTTTTTTTTTTTTTTTTTTTTTTTCCAAAATCAGACTTGACCACAGAGAAGCTGAATACCGCACTGAGTCAATGCGGTCTTAGCCTCTCTGGTGTCAACACTCTGTCTGATTTTGGATTTTTTTTTTTTTTTTCCAAAATCAGACTTGACACCAGAGAGGCTGAATACCGCACTGAGTCAATGCGGTCTTAGCCTCTCTGGTGTCAACACTCTGTCTGATTTTGGATTTTTTTTTTTTTTCCAAAATCAGACTTGACACCAGAGAGGCTGAATACCGCACTGAGTCAATGCGGTCTTAGCCTCTCTGGTGTCAACACTCTGTCTGATTTTGGATTTTTTTTTTTTTTCCAAAATCAGACTTGACACCAGAGAGGCTGAATACCGCACTGAGTAAATGCGGTCTTAGCCTCTCTGGTGTCAACACTCTGTCTGATTTTGGATTTTTTTTTTTTTTCCAAAATCAGACTTGACACCAGAGAGGCTGAATACCGCACTGAGTCAATGCGGTCTTAGCCTCTCTGGTCTCAACACTCTGTCTGATTTTTTTTTTTTTTTTTTTTTTTCCAAAATCAGACTTGACCACAGAGAAGCTGAATACCGCACTGAGTCAATGCGGTCTTAGCCTCTCTGGTGTCAACACTCTGTCTGATTTTGGATTTTTTTTTTTTTTTTCCAAAATCAGACTTGACACCAGAGAGGCTGAATACCGCACTGAGTCAATGCGGTCTTAGCCTCTCTGGTGTCAACACTCTGTCTGATTTTGGATTTTTTTTTTTTTTCCAAAATCAGACTTGACACCAGAGAGGCTGAATACCGCACTGAGTCAATGCGGTCTTAGCCTCTCTGGTGTCAACACTCTGTCTGATTTTGGATTTTTTTTTTTTTTCCAAAATCAGACTTGACACCAGAGAGGCTGAATACCGCACTGAGTAAATGCGGTCTTAGCCTCTCTGGTGTCAACACTCTGTCTGATTTTGGATTTTTTTTTTTTTTCCAAAATCAGACTTGACACCAGAGAGGCTGAATACCGCACTGAGTCAATGCGGTCTTAGCCTCTCTGGTCTCAACACTCTGTCTGATTTTTTTTTTTTTTTTTTTTTTTCCAAAATCAGACTTGACCACAGAGAAGCTGAATACCGCACTGAGTCAATGCGGTCTTAGCCTCTCTGGTGTCAACACTCTGTCTGATTTTGGATTTTTTTTTTTTTTTTTTCCAAAATCAGACTTGACACCAGAGAGGCTGAATACCGCACTGAGTCAATGCGGTCTTAGCCTCTCTGGTCTCAACACTCTGTCTGATTTTGGATTTTTTTTTTTTTTTCCCAAAATCAGACTTGACACCAGAGAGGCTGAATACCGCACTGAGTCAATGCGGTCTTAGCCTCTCTGGTCTCAACACTCTGTCTGATTTTGGATTTTTTTTTTTTTTTTCCAAAATCAGACTTGACACCAGAGAGGCTGAATACCGCACTGAGTCAATGCGGTCTTAGCCTCTCTGGTGTCAACACTCTGTCTGATTTTGGATTTTTTTTTTTTTTCCAAAATCAGACTTGACACCAGAGAGGCTGAATACCGCACTGAGTCAATGCGGTCTTAGCCTCTCTGGTGTCAACACTCTGTCTGATTTTGGATTTTTTTTTTTTTTCCAAAATCAGACTTGACACCAGAGAGGCTGAATACCGCACTGAGTAAATGCGGTCTTAGCCTCTCTGGTGTCAACACTCTGTCTGATTTTGGATTTTTTTTTTTTTTCCAAAATCAGACTTGACACCAGAGAGGCTGAATACCGCACTGAGTCAATGCGGTCTTAGCCTCTCTGGTCTCAACACTCTGTCTGATTTTGGATTTTTTTTTTTTTTTCCAAAATCAGACTTGACACCAGAGAGGCTGAATACCGCACTGAGTCAATGCGGTCTTAGCCTCTCTGGTGTCAACACTCTGTCTGATTTTGGATTTTTTTTTTTTTTCCAAAATCAGACTTGACACCAGAGAGGCTGAATACCGCACTGAGTCAATGCGGTCTTAGCCTCTCTGGTGTCAACACTCTGTCTGATTTTGGATTTTTTATTTTTTTTCCAAAATCAGACTTGACAACAGAGAGGCTGAATACCGCACTGAGTCAATGCAGTCTTAGCCTCTCTGGTGTCAACACTCTGTCTGATTTTGGATTTTTTTTTTTTTTCCAAAATCAGACTTGACACCAGAGAGGCTGAATACCGCACTGAGTCAATGCGGTCTTAGCCTCTCTGGTCTCAACACTCTGTCTGATTTTGGATTTTTTTTTATTTTTTTTCCAAAATCAGACTTGACACCAGAGAGGCTGAATACCGCACTGACTCAATGCGGTCTTAGCCTCTCTGGTGTCAACACTCTGTCTGATTTTGGATTTTTTTTTTTTTTTTCTAAAATCAGACTTGACACCAGAGAGGCTGAATACCGCACTGAGTCAATGCGGTCTTAGCCTCTCTGGTGTCAACACTCTGTCTGATTTTGGATTTTTTTTTTTTTTTCTAAAATCAGACTTGACACCAGAGAGGCTGAATACCGCACTGAGTCAATGCGGTCTTAGCCTCTCTGGTGTCAACACTCTGTCTGATTTTGGATTTTTTTTTTTTTTCCAAAGTCAGACTTGACACCAGAGAGGCTGAATACCGCACTGAGTCAATGCGGTCTTAGCCTCTCTGGTCTCAACACTCTGTCTGATTTTGGATTCTTTTTTTTTTTTTCCAAAATCAGACTTGACACCAGAGAGGCTGAATACCGCACTGAGTCAATGCGGTCTTAGCCTCTCTGGTGTCAACACTCTGTCTGATTTTGGATTTTTTTTTTTTTTTTCAAAGTCAGACTTGACACCAGAGAGGCTGAATACCGCACTGAGTCAATGCGGTCTTAGCCTCTCTGGTCTCAACACTGTCTGATTTTGGATTATTTATTTTTTTTTTCCAAAATCAGACTTGACACCAGAGAGGCTGAGTACTGCACTGAGTCAATGCGGTCTTAGCCTCTCTGGTGTCAACACTCTGTCTGATTTTGGATTTTTTTTTTTTTTCCAAAATCAGACTTGACACCAGAGAGGCTGAATACCGCACTGAGTCAATGCGGTCTTAGCCTCTCTGGTCTCAACACTCTGTCTGATTTTGGATTTTTTTTTTTTTTTCCAAAATCAGACTTGACACCAGAGAGGCTGAATACCGCACTGAGTCAATGCGGTCTTAGCCTCTCTGGTGTCAACACTCTGTCTGATTTTGGATTTTTTTTTTTTTTCCAAAATCAGACTTGACACCAGAGAGGCTGAATACTGCACTGAGTCAATGCGGTCTTAGCCTCTCTGGTGTCAACACTCTGTCTGATTTTGGATTTTTTTTTTTTTTCCAAAATCAGACTTGACACCAGAGAGGCTGAATACTGCACTGAGTCAATGCGGTCTTAGCCTCTCTGGTCTCAACACTCTGTCTGATTTTGGATTTTTTTTTTTTTTTCCAAAATCAGACTTGACACCAGAGAGGCTGAATACCGCACTGAGTCAATGCGGTCTTAGCCTCTCTGGTGTCAACACTCTGTCTGATTTTGGATTTTTTTTTTTTTTCCAAAATCAGACTTGACACCAGAGAGGCTGAATACCGCACTGAGTCAATGCGGTCTTAGCCTCTCTGGTCTCAACACTCTGTCTGATTTTGGATTTTTTTTTTTTTTTCCAAAATCAGACTTGACACCAGAGAGGCTGAATACCGCACTGAGTCAATGCGGTCTTAGCCTCTCTGGTGTCAACACTCTGTCTGATTTTGGATTTTTTTTTTTTTTCCAAAATCAGACTTGACACCAGAGAGGCTGAATACCGCACTGAGTCAATGCGGTCTTAGCCTCTCTGGTGTCAACACTCTGTCTGATTTTGGATTTTTTTTTTTTTCCAAAATCAGACTTGACACCAGAGAGGCTGAATACCGCACTGAGTCAATGCGGTCTTAGCCTCTCTGGTCTCAACACTCTGTCTGATTTTGGATTTTTTTTTTTTTTTCCAAAATCAGACTTGACACCAGAGAGGCTGAAATACCGCACTGAGTCAATGCGGTCTTAGCCTCTCTGGTGTCAACACTCTGTCTGATTTTGGATTTTTTTTTTTTTTCCAAAATCAGACTTGACACCAGAGAGGCTGAATACCGCACTGAGTCAATGCGGTCTTAGCCTCTCTGGTGTCAACACTCTGTCTGATTTTGGATTTTTTATTTTTTTTCCAAAATCAGACTTGACAACAGAGAGGCTGAATACCGCACTGAGTCAATGCAGTCTTAGCCTCTCTGGTGTCAACACTCTGTCTGATTTTGGATTTTTTTTTTTTTTCCAAAATCAGACTTGACACCAGAGAGGCTGAATACCGCACTGAGTCAATGCGGTCTTAGCCTCTCTGGTCTCAACACTCTGTCTGATTTTTTTTTTTTTTTTTTTTTTCCAAAATCAGACTTGACCACAGAGAAGCTGAATACCGCACTGAGTCAATGCGGTCTTAGCCTCTCTGGTGTCAACACTCTGTCTGATTTTGGATTTTTTTTTTTTTTTTTTTCCAAAATCAGACTTGACACCAGAGAGGCTGAATACCGCACTGAGTCAATGCGGTCTTAGCCTCTCTGGTCTCAACACTCTGTCTGATTTTGGATTTTTTTTTTTTTTTCCCAAAATCAGACTTGACACCAGAGAGGCTGAATACCGCACTGAGTCAATGCGGTCTTAGCCTCTCTGGTCTCAACACTCTGTCTGATTTTGGATTTTTTTTTTTTTTTTCCAAAATCAGACTTGACACCAGAGAGGCTGAATACCGCACTGAGTCAATGCGGTCTTAGCCTCTCTGGTGTCAACACTCTGTCTGATTTTGGATTTTTTTTTTTTTTCCAAAATCAGACTTGACACCAGAGAGGCTGAATACCGCACTGAGTCAATGCGGTCTTAGCCTCTCTGGTGTCAACACTCTGTCTGATTTTGGATTTTTTTTTTTTTTCCAAAATCAGACTTGACACCAGAGAGGCTGAATACCGCACTGAGTAAATGCGGTCTTAGCCTCTCTGGTGTCAACACTCTGTCTGATTTTGGATTTTTTTTTTTTTTCCAAAATCAGACTTGACACCAGAGAGGCTGAATACCGCACTGAGTCAATGCGGTCTTAGCCTCTCTGGTCTCAACACTCTGTCTGATTTTGGATTTTTTTTTTTTTTTCCAAAATCAGACTTGACACCAGAGAGGCTGAATACCGCACTGAGTCAATGCGGTCTTAGCCTCTCTGGTGTCAACACTCTGTCTGATTTTGGATTTTTTTTTTTTTTCCAAAATCAGACTTGACACCAGAGAGGCTGAATACCGCACTGAGTCAATGCGGTCTTAGCCTCTCTGGTGTCAACACTCTGTCTGATTTTGGATTTTTTATTTTTTTTCCAAAATCAGACTTGACAACAGAGAGGCTGAATACCGCACTGAGTCAATGCAGTCTTAGCCTCTCTGGTGTCAACACTCTGTCTGATTTTGGATTTTTTTTTTTTTTCCAAAATCAGACTTGACACCAGAGAGGCTGAATACCGCACTGAGTCAATGCGGTCTTAGGCTCTCTGGTGTCAACACTGTCTGATTTTGGATTTTTTTTTTTTTTTCCAAAATCAGACTTGACACCAGAGAGGCTGAATACCGCACTGAGTCAATGCGGTCTTAGCCTCTCTGGTCTCAACACTCTGTCTGATTTTTTTTTTTTTTTTTTTTTTTCCAAAATCAGACTTGACACCAGAGAAGCTGAATACCGCACTGAGTCAATGCGGTCTTAGCCTCTCTGGTGTCAACACTCTGTCTGATTTTGGATTTTTTTTTTTTTTTTTTTCCAAAATCAGACTTGACACCAGAGAGGCTGAATACCGCACTGAGTCAATGCGGTCTTAGCCTCTCTGGTCTCAACACTCTGTCTGATTTTGGATTTTTTTTTTTTTTTCCCAAAATCAGACTTGACACCAGAGAGGCTGAATACCGCACTGAGTCAATGCGGTCTTAGCCTCTCTGGTCTCAACACTCTGTCTGATTTTGGATTTTTTTTTTCTTTTTCCAAAATCAGACTTGACACCAGAGAGGCTGAATACCGCACTGAGTCAATGCGGTCTTAGCCTCTCTGGTGTCAACACTCTGTCTGATTTTGGATTTTTTTTTTTTTTTCCAAAATCAGACTTGACACCAGAGAGGCTGAATACCGCACTGAGTCAATGCGGTCTTAGCCTCTCTGGTGTCAACACTCTGTCTGATTTTGGATTTTTTTTTTTTTTCCAAAATCAGACTTGACACCAGAGAGGCTGAATACCGCACTGAGTCAATGCGGTCTTAGCCTCTCTGGTGTCAACACTCTGTCTGATTTTGGATTTTTTTTTTTTTTTCTAAAATCAGACTTGACACCAGAGAGGCTGAATACCGCACTGAGTCAATGCGGTCTTAGCCTCTCTGGTGTCAACACTCTGTCTGATTTTGGATTTTTTTTTTTTTTTCTAAAATCAGACTTGACACCAGAGAGGCTGAATACCGCACTGAGTCAATGCAGTCTTAGCCTCTCTGGTCTCAACACTCTGTCTGATTTTGGATATATTTTTTTTTTTTTCCAAAATCAGACTTGACACCAGAGAGGCTGAATACCGCACTGACTCAATGCGGTCTTAGCCTCTCTGGTGTCAACACTCTGTCTGATTTTGGATTTTTTTTTTTTTTTCTAAAATCAGACTTGACACCAGAGAGGCTGAATACCGCACTGAGTCAATGCGGTCTTAGCCTCTCTGGTGTCAACACTCTGTCTGATTTTGGATTTTTTTTTTTTTTCCAAAGTCAGACTTGACACCAGAGAGGCTGAATACCGCACTGAGTCAATGCGGTCTTAGCCTCTCTGGTCTCAACACTCTGTCTGATTTTGGATTATTTTATTTTTTTTTCCAAAATCAGACTTGACACCAGAGAGGCTGAATACCGCACTGAGTCAATGCGGTCTTAGCCTCTCTGGTGTCAACACTCTGTCTGATTTTGGATTTTTTTTTTTTTTTTCAAAGTCAGACTTGACACCAGAGAGGCTGAATACCGCACTGAGTCAATGCGGTCTTAGCCTCTCTGGTCTCAACACTGTCTGATTTTGGTTTTTTTTTTTTTTTTTTCCAAAATCAGACTTGACACCAGAGAGGCTGAATACTGCACTCAGTCAATGCGGTCTTAGCCTCTCTGGTGTCAACACTCTGTCTGATTTTGGATTTTTTTTTTTTTTCCAAAATCAGACTTGACACCAGAGAGGCTGAATACCGCACTGAGTCAATGCGGTCTTAGCCTCTCTGGTCTCAACACTCTGTCTGATTTTGGATTTTTTTTTTTTTTCCAAAATCAGACTTGACACCAGAGAGGCTGAATACCGCACTGAGTCAATGCGGTCTTAGCCTCTCTGGTGTCAACACTCTGTCTGATTTTGGATTTTTTTTTTTTTTCCAAAATCAGACTTGACAACAGAGAGGCTGAATACCGCACTGAGTCAATGCAGTCTTAGCCTCTCTGGTGTCAACACTCTGTCTGATTTTGGATTTTTTTTTTTTTTTCCAAAATCAGACTTGACACCAGAGAGGCTGAATACCGCACTGAGTCAATGCGGTCTTAGGCTCTCTGGTGTCAACACTGTCTGATTTTGGATTTTTTTTTTTTTTTCCAAAATCAGACTTGACACCAGAGAGGCTGAATACCGCACTGAGTCAATGCGGTCTTAGCCTCTCTGGTCTCAACACTCTGTCTGATTTTTTTTTTTTTTTTTTTTTTTCCAAAATCAGACTTGACACCAGAGAAGCTGAATACCGCACTGAGTCAATGCGGTCTTAGCCTCTCTGGTGTCAACACTCTGTCTGATTTTGGATTTTTTTTTTTTTTTTTTTCCAAAATCAGACTTGACACCAGAGAGGCTGAATACCGCACTGAGTCAATGCGGTCTTAGCCTCTCTGGTCTCAACACTCTGTCTGATTTTGGATTTTTTTTTTTTTTTCCCAAAATCAGACTTGACACCAGAGAGGCTGAATACCGCACTGAGTCAATGCGGTCTTAGCCTCTCTGGTCTCAACACTCTGTCTGATTTTGGATTTTTTTTTTTTTTTTCCAAAATCAGACTTGACACCAGAGAGGCTGAATACCGCACTGAGTCAATGCGGTCTTAGCCTCTCTCGTGTCAACACTCTGTCTGATTTTGGATTTTTTTTTTTTTTCCAAAATCAGACTTGACACCAGAGAGGCTGAATACCGCACTGAGTCAATGCGGTCTTAGCCTCTCTGGTGTCAACACTCTGTCTGATTGTGGATTTTTTTTTTTTTTTCCAAAATCAGACTTGACACCAGAGAGGCTGAATACCGCACTGAGTCAATGCGGTCTTAGCCTCTCTGGTCTCAACACTCTGTCTGATTTTGGATTTTTTTTTTTTTTTTTTCCAAAATCAGACTTGACACCAGAGAGGCTGAATACCGCACTGACTCAATGCGGTCTTAGCCTCTCTGGTGTCAACACTCTGTCTGATTTTGGATTTTTTTTTTTTTTTCTAAAATCAGACTTGACACCAGAGAGGCTGAATACCGCACTGAGTCAATGCGGTCTTAGCCTCTCTGGTGTCAACACTCTGTCTGATTTTGGATTTTTTTTTTTTTTTCTAAAATCAGACTTGACACCAGAGAGGCTGAATACCGCACTGAGTCAATGCGGTCTTAGCCTCTCTGGTCTCAACACTCTGTCTGATTTTGGATATTTTTTTTTTTTTTTCCAAAATCAGACTTGACACCAGAGAGGCTGAATACCGCACTGAGTCAATGCGGTCTTAGCCTCTCTGGTGTCAACACTCTGTCTGATTTTGGATTTTTTTTTTTTTTCCAAAGTCAGACTTGACACCAGAGAGGCTGAATACCGCACTGAGTCAATGCGGTCTTAGCCTCTCTGGTCTCAACACTCTGTCTGATTTTGGATTATTTTATTTTTTTTTCCAAAATCAGACTTGACACCAGAGAGGCTGAATACCGCACTGAGTCAATGCGGTCTTAGCCTCTCTGGTGTCAACACTCTGTCTGATTTTGGATTTTTTTTTTTTTTTCTAAAATCAGACTTGACACCAGAGAGGCTGAATACCGCACTGAGTCAATGCGGTCTTAGCCTCTCTGGTGTCAACACTCTGTCTTATTTTGGATTTTTTTTTTTTTTTTCAAAGTCAGACTTGACACCAGAGAGGCTGAATACCGCACTGAGTCAATGCGGTCTTAGCCTCTCTGGTCTCAACACTGTCTGATTTTTTTTTTTTTTTTTTTTCCAAAATCAGACTTGACACCAGAGAGGCTGAATACTGCACTCAGTCAATGCGGTCTTAGCCTCTCTGGTGTCAACACTCTGTCTGATTTTGGATTTTTTTTTTTTTTCCAAAATCAGACTTGACACCAGAGAGGCTGAATAGCGCACTGAGTCAATGCGGTCTTAGCCTCTCTGGTCTCAACACTCTGTCTGATTTTGGATTTTTTTTTTTTTTCAAAAATCAGACTTGACACCAGAGAGGCTGAATACCGCACTGAGTCAATGCGGTCTTAGCCTCTCTGGTGTCAACACTCTGTCTGATTTTGGATTTTTTTTTTTTTTCCAAAATCAGACTTGACAACAGAGAGGCTGAATACCGCACTGAGTCAATGCAGTCTTAGCCTCTCTGGTGTCAACACTCTGTCTGATTTTGGATTTTTTTTTTTTTTCCAAAGTCAGACTTGACACCAGAGAGGCTGAATACCGCACTGAGTCAATGCGGTCTTAGCCTCTCTGGTCTCAACACTCTGTCTGATTTTGGATTATTTTTATTTTTTTTCCAAAATCAGACTTGACACCAGAGAGGCTGAATACCGCACTGAGTCAATGCGGTCTTAGCCTCTCTGGTGTCAACACTCTGTCTGATTTTGGATTTTTTTTTTTTTTTTCAAAGTCAGACTTGACACCAGAGAGGCTGAATACCGCACTGAGTCAATGCGGTCTTAGCCTCTCTGGTCTCAACACTGTCTGATTTTTTTTTTTTTTTTTTTTTTTTTCCAAAATCAGACTTGACACCAGAGAGGCTGAATACTGCACTCAGTCAATGCGGTCTTAGCCTCTCTGGTGTCAACACTCTGTCTGATTTTGGATTTTTTTTTTTTTTCCAAAATCAGACTTGACACCAGAGAGGCTGAATACCGCACTGAGTCAATGCGGTCTTAGCCTCTCTGGTCTCAACACTCTGTCTGATTTTGGATTTTTTTTTTTTTTCCAAAATCAGACTTGACACCAGAGAGGCTGAATACCGCACTGAGTCAATGCGGTCTTAGCCTCTCTGGTGTCAACACTCTGTCTGATTTTGGATTTTTTTTTTTTTTCCAAAATCAGACTTGACAACAGAGAGGCTGAATACCGCACTGAGTCAATGCAGTCTTAGCCTCTCTGGTGTCAACACTCTGTCTGATTTTGGATTTTTTTTTTTTTTCCAAAATCAGACTTGACACCAGAGAGGCTGAATACCGCACTGAGTCAATGCGGTCTTAGCCTCTCTGGTCTCAACACTCTGTCTGATTTTTTTTTTTTTTTTTTTTTTCCCAAAATCAGACTTGACACCAGAGAAGCTGAATACCGCACTGAGTCAATGCGGTCTTAGCCTCTCTGGTGTCAACACTCTGTCTGATTTTGGATTTTTTTTTTTTTTTTTTTCCAAAATCAGACTTGACACCAGAGAGGCTGAATACCGCACTGAGTCAATGCGGTCTTAGCCTCTCTGGTCTCAACACTCTGTCTGATTTTGGATTTTTTTTTTTTTTTCCCAAAATCAGACTTGACACCAGAGAGGCTGAATACCACACTGAGTCAATGCGGTCTTAGCCTCTCTGGTCTCAACACTCTGTCTGATTTTGGATTTTTTTTTTTTTTTTCCAAAATCAGACTTGACACCAGAGAGGCTGAATACCGCACTGAGTCAATGCAGTCTTAGCCTCTCTGGTGTCAACACTCTGTCTGATTTTGGATTTTTTTTTTTTTTCCAAAATCAGACTTGACACCAGAGAGGCTGAATACCGCACTGAGTCAATGCGGTCTTAGCCTCTCTGGTGTCAACACTCTGTCTGATTGTGGATTTTTTTTTTTTTTCCAAAATCAGACTTGACACCAGAGAGGCTGAATACCGCACTGAGTCAATGCGGTCTTAGCCTCTCTGGTCTCAACACTCTGTCTGATTTTGGATTTTTTTTTTTTTTTTTTTCCAAAATCAGACTTGACACCAGAGAGGCTGAATACTGCACTGACTCAATGCGGTCTTAGCCTCTCTGGTGTCAACACTCTGTCTGATTTTGGATTTTTTTTTTTTTTTCTAAAATCAGACTTGACACCAGAGAGGCTGAATACCGCACTGAGTCAATGCGGTCTTAGCCTCTCTGGTGTCAACACTCTGTCTGATTTTGGATTTTTTTTTTTTTTTCTAAAATCAGACTTGACACCAGAGAGGCTGAATACTGCACTGAGTCAATGCGGTCTTAGCCTCTCTGGTCTCAACACTCTGTCTGATTTTGGATATATTTTTTTTTTTTTCCAAAATCAGACTTGACACCAGAGAGGCTGAATACCGCACTGAGTCAATGCGGTCTTAGCCTCTCTGGTGTCAACACTCTGTCTGATTTTGGATTTTTTTTTTTTTTCCAAAATCAGACTTGACACCAGAGAGGCTGAATACCGCACTGAGTCAATGCGGTCTTAGCCTCTCTGGTGTCAACACTCTGTCTGATTTTGGATTTTTTTTTTTTTTTTCAAAGTCAGACTTGACACCAGAGAGGCTGAATACCGCACTGAGTCAATGCGGTCTTAGCCTCTCTGGTCTCAACACTGTCTGATTTTTTTTTTTTTTTTTTTTTTTTCCAAAATCAGACTTGACACCAGAGAGGCTGAATACTGCACTGAGTCAATGCGGTCTTAGCCTCTCTGGTGTCAACACTCTGTCTGATTTTGGATTTTTTTTTTTTTTCCAAAATCAGACTTGACACCAGAGAGGCTGAATACCGCACTGAGTCAATGCGGTCTTAGCCTCTCTGGTGTCAACACTCTGTCTGATTTTGGATTTTTTTTTTTTTTCCAAAATCAGACTTGACAACAGAGAGGCTGAATACCGCACTGAGTCAATGCAGTCTTAGCCTCTCTGGTGTCAACACTCTGTCTGATTTTGGATTTTTTTTTTTTTTTCCAAAATCAGACTTGACACCAGAGAGGCTGAATACCGCACTGAGTCAATGCGGTCTTAGGCTCTCTGGTGTCAACACTGTCTGATTTTGGATTTTTTTTTTTTTTTCCAAAATCAGACTTGACACCAGAGAGGCTGAATACCGCACTGAGTCAATGCGGTCTTAGCCTCTCTGGTCTCAACACTCTGTCTGATTTTTTTTTTTTTTTTTTTTTTTCCAAAATCAGACTTGACACCAGAGAAGCTGAATACCGCACTGAGTCAATGCGGTCTTAGCCTCTCTGGTGTCAACACTCTGTCTGATTTTGGATTTTTTTTTTTTTTTTTTTCCAAAATCAGACTTGACACCAGAGAGGCTGAATACCGCACTGAGTCAATGCGGTCTTAGCCTCTCTGGTCTCAACACTCTGTCTGATTTTGGATTTTTTTTTTTTTTTCCCAAAATCAGACTTGACACCAGAGAGGCTGAATACCGCACTGAGTCAATGCGGTCTTAGCCTCTCTGGTCTCAACACTCTGTCTGATTTTGGATTTTTTTTTTTTTTTTCCAAAATCAGACTTGACACCAGAGAGGCTGAATACCGCACTGAGTCAATGCGGTCTTAGCCTCTCTGGTGTCAACACTCTGTCTGATTTTGGATTTTTTTTTTTTTTCCAAAATCAGACTTGACACCAGAGAGGCTGAATACCGCACTGAGTCAATGCGGTCTTAGCCTCTCTGGTGTCAACACTCTGTCTGATTGTGGATTTTTTTTTTTTTTCCAAAATCAGACTTGACACCAGAGAGGCTGAATACCGCACTGAGTCAATGCGGTCTTAGCCTCTCTGGTCTCAACACTCTGTCTGATTTTGGATTTTTTTTTTTTTTTTTTCCAAAATCAGACTTGACACCAGAGAGGCTGAATACCGCACTGACTCAATGCGGTCTTAGCCTCTCTGGTGTCAACACTCTGTCTGATTTTGGATTTTTTTTTTTTTTTCTAAAATCAGACTTGACACCAGAGAGGCTGAATACCGCACTGAGTCAATGCGGTCTTAGCCTCTCTGGTGTCAACACTGTCTGATTTTTTTTTTTTTTTTTTTTTTTCCAAAATCAGACTTGACACCAGAGAGGCTGAATACTGCACTGAGTCAATGCGGTCTTAGCCTCTCTGGTCTCAACACTCTGTCTGATTTTGGATTTTTTTTTTTTTTTTTTCCAAAATCAGACTTGACACCAGAGAGGCTGAATACCGCACTGAGTCAATGCGGTCTTAGCCTCTCTGGTCTCAACACTCTGTCTGATTTTGGATTTTTTTTTTTTTTTTCCCAAAATCAGACTTGACACCAGAGAGGCTGAATACCGCACTGAGTCAATGCGGTCTTAGCCTCTCTGGTCTCAACACTCTGTCTGATTTTGGATTTTTTTTTTTTTTTTCCAAAATCAGACTTGACACCAGAGAGGCTGAATACCGCACTGAGTCAATGCGGTCTTAGCCTCTCTGGTGTCAACACTCTGTCTGATTTTGGATTTTTTTTTTTTTTTTCCAAAATCAGACTTGACACCAGAGAGGCTGAATACCGCACTGAGTCAATGCGGTCTTAGCCTCTCTGGTGTCAACACTCTGTCTGATTGTGGATTTTTTTTTTTTTTCCAAAATCAGACTTGACACCAGAGAGGCTGAATTCCGCACTGAGTCAATGCGGTCTTAGCCTCTCTGGTCTCAACACTCTGTCTGATTTTGGATTTTTTTTTTTTTTTTTTCCAAAATCAGACTTGACACCAGAAAGGCTGAATACCGCACTGACTCAATGCGGTCTTAGCCTCTCTGGTGTCAACACTCTGTCTGATTTTGGATTTTTTTTTTTTTTTCTAAAATCAGACTTGACACCAGAGAGGCTGAATACCGCACTGAGTCAATGCGGTCTTAGCCTCTCTGGTGTCAACACTCTGTCTGATTTTGGATTTTTTTTTTTTTTTCTAAAATCAGACTTGACACCAGAGAGGCTGAATACCGCACTGAGTCAATGCGGTCTTAGCCTCTCTGGTCTCAACACTCTGTCTGATTTTGGATATTTTTTTTTTTTTTTCCAAAATCAGACTTGACACCAGAGAGGCTGAATACTGCACTGACTCAATGCGGTCTTAGCCTCTCTGGTGTCAACACTCTGTCTGATTTTGGATTTTTTTTTTTTTTTCTAAAATCAGACTTGACACCAGAGAGGCTGAATACCGCACTGAGTCAATGCGGTCTTGGCCTCTCTGGTGTCAACACTCTGTCTGATTTTGGATTTTTTTTTTTTTTCCAAAGTCAGACTTGACACCAGAGAGGCTGAATACCGCACTGAGTCAATGCGGTCTTAGCCTCTCTGGTGTCAACACTCTGTCTGATTTTGGATTTTTTTTTTTTTTTCTAAAATCAGACTTGACACCAGAGAGGCTGAATACCGCACTGAGTCAATGCGGTCTTAGCCTCTCTGGTGTCAACACTCTGTCTGATTTTGGATTTTTTTTTTTTTTTCTAAAATCAGACTTGACACCAGAGAGGCTGAATACCGCACTGAGTCAATGCGGTCTTAGCCTCTCTGGTCTCAACACTCTGTCTGATTTTGGATATTTTTTTTTTTTTTTCCAAAATCAGACTTGACACCAGAGAGGCTGAATACCGCACTGACTCAATGCGGTCTTAGCCTCTCTGGTGTCAACACTCTGTCTGATTTTGGATTTTTTTTTTTTTTTCTAAAATCAGACTTGACACCAGAGAGGCTGAATACCGCACTGAGTCAATGCGGTCTTGGCCTCTCTGGTGTCAACACTCTGTCTGATTTTGGATTTTTTTTTTTTTTTCTAAAATCAGACTTGACACCAGAGAGGCTGAATACCGCACTGAGTCAATGCGGTCTTAGCCTCTCTGGTCTCAACACTCTGTCTGATTTTGGATTTTTTTTTTTTTTTTTCCAAAATCAGACTTGACACCAGAGAGGCTGAATACCGCACTGACTCAATGCGGTCTTAGCCTCTCTGGTGTCAACACTCTGTCTGATTTTGGATTTTTTTTTTTTTTTCTAAAATCAGACTTGACACCAGAGAGGCTGAATACCGCACTGAGTCAATGCGGTATTGGCCTCTCTGGTGTCAACACTCTGTCTGATTTTGGATTTTTTTTTTTTTTCCAAAGTCAGACTTGACACCAGAGAGGCTGAATACCGCACTGAGTCAATGCGGTCTTAGCCTCTCTGGTGTCAACACTCTGTCTGATTTTGGATTTTTTTTTTTTTTTCTAAAATCAGACTTGACACCAGAGAGGCTGAATACCGCACTGAGTCAATGCGGTCTTAGCCTCTCTGGTGTCAACACTCTGTCTGATTTTGGATTTTTTTTTTTTCTTTCTAAAATCAGACTTGACACCAGAGAGGCTGAATACCGCACTGAGTCAATGCGGTCTTAGCCTCTCTGGTCTCAACACTCTGTCTGATTTTGGATATTTTTTTTTTTTTTTCCAAAATCAGACTTGACACCAGAGAGGCTGAATACCGCACTGACTCAATGCGGTCTTAGCCTCTCTGGTGTCAACACTCTGTCTGATTTTGGATTTTTTTTTTTTTTTCTAAAATCAGACTTGACACCAGAGAGGCTGAATACCGCACTGAGTCAATGCGGTCTTGGCCTCTCTGGTGTCAACACTCTGTCTGATTTTGGATTTTTTTTTTTTTTCCAAAGTCAGACTTGACACCAGAGAGGCTGAATACCGCACTGAGTCAATGCGGTCTTAGCCTCTCTGGTCTCAACACTCTGTCTGATTTTGGATTCTTTTTTTTTTTTTTCCAAAATCAGACTTGACACCAGAGAGGCTGAATACCGCACTGAGTCAATGCGGTCTTAGCCTCTCTGGTCTCAACACTCTGTCTGATTTTGGATTTTTTTTTTTTTTTCCCAAAATCAGACTTGACACCAGAGAGGCTGAATACTGCACTGAGTCAATGCGGTCTTAGCCTCTCTGGTCTCAACACTCTGTCTGATTTTGGATTTTTTTTTTTTTTTTCCAAAATCAGACTTGACACCAGAGAGGCTGAATACCGCACTGAGTCAATGCGGTCTTAGCCTCTCTGGTGTCAACACTCTGTCTGATTTTGGATTTTTTTTTTTTTTCCAAAATCAGACTTGACACCAGAGAGGCTGAATACCGCACTGAGTCAATGCGGTCTTAGCCTCTCTGGTGTCAACACTCTGTCTGATTGTGGATTTTTTTTTTTTTTCCAAAATCAGACTTGACACCAGAGAGGCTGAATACCGCACTGAGTCAATGCGGTCTTAGCCTCTCTGGTCTCAACACTCTGTCTGATTTTGGATTTTTTTTTATTTTTTTTCCAAAATCAGACTTGACACCAGAGAGGCTGAATACCGCACTGACTCAATGCGGTCTTAGCCTCTCTGGTGTCAACACTCTGTCTGATTTTGGATTTTTTTTTTTTTTTCTAAAATCAGACTTGACACCAGAGAGGCTGAATACTGCACTGAGTCAATGCGGTCTTAGCCTCTCTGGTGTCAACACTGTCTGATTTTTTTTTTTTTTTTTTTTTTTCCAAAATCAGACTTGACACCAGAGAGGCTGAATACTGCACTGAGTCAATGCGGTCTTAGCCTCTCTGGTCTCAACACTCTGTCTGATTTTGGATTTTTTTTTTTTTTTTTTTCCAAAATCAGACTTGACACCAGAGAGGCTGAATACCGCACTGAGTCAATGCGGTCTTAGCCTCTCTGGTCTCAACACTCTGTCTGATTTTGGATTTTTTTTTTTTTTTTCCCAAAATCAGACTTGACACCAGAGAGGCTGAATACCGCACTGAGTCAATGCGGTCTTAGCCTCTCTGGTCTCAACACTCTGTCTGATTTTGGATTTTTTTTTTTTTTTTCCAAAATCAGACTTGACACCAGAGAGGCTGAATACCGCACTGAGTCAATGCGGTCTTAGCCTCTCTGGTGTCAACACTCTGTCTGATTTTGGATTTTTTTTTTTTTTTTCCAAAATCAGACTTGACACCAGAGAGGCTGAATACCGCACTGAGTCAATGCGGTCTTAGCCTCTCTGGTGTCAACACTCTGTCTGATTGTGGATTTTTTTTTTTTTTCCAAAATCAGACTTGACACCAGAGAGGCTGAATTCCGCACTGAGTCAATGCGGTCTTAGCCTCTCTGGTCTCAACACTCTGTCTGATTTTGGATTTTTTTTTTTTTTTTTTCCAAAATCAGACTTGACACCAGAAAGGCTGAATACCGCACTGACTCAATGCGGTCTTAGCCTCTCTGGTGTCAACACTCTGTCTGATTTTGGATTTTTTTTTTTTTTTCTAAAATCAGACTTGACACCAGAGAGGCTGAATACCGCACTGAGTCAATGCGGTCTTAGCCTCTCTGGTGTCAACACTCTGTCTGATTTTGGATTTTTTTTTTTTTTTCTAAAATCAGACTTGACACCAGAGAGGCTGAATACCGCACTGAGTCAATGCGGTCTTAGCCTCTCTGGTCTCAACACTCTGTCTGATTTTGGATTTTTTTTTTTTTTTTTCCAAAATCAGACTTGACACCAGAGAGGCTGAATACCGCACTGACTCAATGCGGTCTTAGCCTCTCTGGTGTCAACACTCTGTCTGATTTTGGATTTTTTTTTTTTTTTCTAAAATCAGACTTGACACCAGAGAGGCTGAATACCGCACTGAGTCAATGCGGTATTGGCCTCTCTGGTGTCAACACTCTGTCTGATTTTGGATTTTTTTTTTTTTTCCAAAGTCAGACTTGACACCAGAGAGGCTGAATACCGCACTGAGTCAATGCGGTCTTAGCCTCTCTGGTGTCAACACTCTGTCTGATTTTGGATTTTTTTTTTTTTTTCTAAAATCAGACTTGACACCAGAGAGGCTGAATACCGCACTGAGTCAATGCGGTCTTAGCCTCTCTGGTGTCAACACTCTGTCTGATTTTGGATTTTTTTTTTTTCTTTCTAAAATCAGACTTGACACCAGAGAGGCTGAATACCGCACTGAGTCAATGCGGTCTTAGCCTCTCTGGTCTCAACACTCTGTCTGATTTTGGATATATTTTTTTTTTTTTCCAAAATCAGACTTGACACCAGAGAGGCTGAATACCGCACTGACTCAATGCGGTCTTAGCCTCTCTGGTGTCAACACTCTGTCTGATTTTGGATTTTTTTTTTTTTTTCTAAAATCAGACTTGACACCAGAGAGGCTGAATACCGCACTGAGTCAATGCGGTCTTGGCCTCTCTGGTGTCAACACTCTGTCTGATTTTGGATTTTTTTTTTTTTTCCAAAGTCAGACTTGACACCAGAGAGGCTGAATACCGCACTGAGTCAATGCGGTCTTAGCCTCTCTGGTCTCAACACTCTGTCTGATTTTGGATTCTTTTTTTTTTTTTTCCAAAATCAGACTTGACACCAGAGAGGCTGAATACCGCACTGAGTCAATGCGGTCTTAGCCTCTCTGGTCTCAACACTCTGTCTGATTTTGGATTTTTTTTTTTTTTTCCCAAAATCAGACTTGACACCAGAGAGGCTGAATACTGCACTGAGTCAATGCGGTCTTAGCCTCTCTGGTCTCAACACTCTGTCTGATTTTGGATTTTTTTTTTTTTTTTCCAAAATCAGACTTGACACCAGAGAGGCTGAATACCGCACTGAGTCAATGCGGTCTTAGCCTCTCTGGTGTCAACACTCTGTCTGATTTTGGATTTTTTTTTTTTTTCCAAAATCAGACTTGACACCAGAGAGGCTGAATACCGCACTGAGTCAATGCGGTCTTAGCCTCTCTGGTGTCAACACTCTGTCTGATTGTGGATTTTTTTTTTTTTTCCAAAATCAGACTTGACACCAGAGAGGCTGAATACCGCACTGAGTCAATGCGGTCTTAGCCTCTCTGGTCTCAACACTCTGTCTGATTTTGGATTTTTTTTTTTTTTTTTTCCAAAATCAGACTTGACACCAGAGAGGCTGAATACCGCACTGACTCAATGCGGTCTTAGCCTCTCTGGTGTCAACACTCTGTCTGATTTTGGATTTTTTTTTTTTTTTCTAAAATCAGACTTGACACCAGAGAGGCTGAATACCGCACTGAGTCAATGCGGTCTTAGCCTCTCTGGTGTCAACACTGTCTGATTTTTTTTTTTTTTTTTTTTTTTCCAAAATCAGACTTGACACCAGAGAGGCTGAATACTGCACTGAGTCAATGCGGTCTTAGCCTCTCTGGTCTCAACACTCTGTCTGATTTTGGATTTTTTTTTTTTTTTTTTTCCAAAATCAGACTTGACACCAGAGAGGCTGAATACCGCACTGAGTCAATGCGGTCTTAGCCTCTCTGGTCTCAACACTCTGTCTGATTTTGGATTTTTTTTTTTTTTTTCCCAAAATCAGACTTGACACCAGAGAGGCTGAATACCGCACTGAGTCAATGCGGTCTTAGCCTCTCTGGTCTCAACACTCTGTCTGATTTTGGATTTTTTTTTTTTTTTTCCAAAATCAGACTTGACACCAGAGAGGCTGAATACCGCACTGAGTCAATGCGGTCTTAGCCTCTCTGGTGTCAACACTCTGTCTGATTTTGGATTTTTTTTTTTTTTTTCCAAAATCAGACTTGACACCAGAGAGGCTGAATACCGCACTGAGTCAATGCGGTCTTAGCCTCTCTGGTGTCAACACTCTGTCTGATTGTGGATTTTTTTTTTTTTTCCAAAATCAGACTTGACACCAGAGAGGCTGAATTCCGCACTGAGTCAATGCGGTCTTAGCCTCTCTGGTCTCAACACTCTGTCTGATTTTGGATTTTTTTTTTTTTTTTTTCCAAAATCAGACTTGACACCAGAAAGGCTGAATACCGCACTGACTCAATGCGGTCTTAGCCTCTCTGGTGTCAACACTCTGTCTGATTTTGGATTTTTTTTTTTTTTTCTAAAATCAGACTTGACACCAGAGAGGCTGAATACCGCACTGAGTCAATGCGGTCTTAGCCTCTCTGGTGTCAACACTCTGTCTGATTTTGGATTTTTTTTTTTTTTTCTAAAATCAGACTTGACACCAGAGAGGCTGAATACCGCACTGAGTCAATGCGGTCTTAGCCTCTCTGGTCTCAACACTCTGTCTGATTTTGGATATTTTTTTTTTTTTTTCCAAAATCAGACTTGACACCAGAGAGGCTGAATACTGCACTGACTCAATGCGGTCTTAGCCTCTCTGGTGTCAACACTCTGTCTGATTTTGGATTTTTTTTTTTTTTTCTAAAATCAGACTTGACACCAGAGAGGCTGAATACCGCACTGAGTCAATGCGGTCTTGGCCTCTCTGGTGTCAACACTCTGTCTGATTTTGGATTTTTTTTTTTTTTCCAAAGTCAGACTTGACACCAGAGAGGCTGAATACCGCACTGAGTCAATGCGGTCTTAGCCTCTCTGGTGTCAACACTCTGTCTGATTTTGGATTTTTTTTTTTTTTTCTAAAATCAGACTTGACACCAGAGAGGCTGAATACCGCACTGAGTCAATGCGGTCTTAGCCTCTCTGGTGTCAACACTCTGTCTGATTTTGGATTTTTTTTTTTTTTTCTAAAATCAGACTTGACACCAGAGAGGCTGAATACCGCACTGAGTCAATGCGGTCTTAGCCTCTCTGGTCTCAACACTCTGTCTGATTTTGGATATTTTTTTTTTTTTTTCCAAAATCAGACTTGACACCAGAGAGGCTGAATACCGCACTGACTCAATGCGGTCTTAGCCTCTCTGGTGTCAACACTCTGTCTGATTTTGGATTTTTTTTTTTTTTTCTAAAATCAGACTTGACACCAGAGAGGCTGAATACCGCACTGAGTCAATGCGGTCTTGGCCTCTCTGGTGTCAACACTCTGTCTGATTTTGGATTTTTTTTTTTTTTTCTAAAATCAGACTTGACACCAGAGAGGCTGAATACCGCACTGAGTCAATGCGGTCTTAGCCTCTCTGGTCTCAACACTCTGTCTGATTTTGGATTTTTTTTTTTTTTTTTCCAAAATCAGACTTGACACCAGAGAGGCTGAATACCGCACTGAGTCAATGCGGTCTTAGCCTCTCTGGTGTCAACACTCTGTCTGATTGTGGATTTTTTTTTTTTTTCCAAAATCAGACTTGACACCAGAGAGGCTGAATACCGCACTGAGTCAATGCGGTCTTAGCCTCTCTGGTCTCAACACTCTGTCTGATTTTGGATTTTTTTTTATTTTTTTTCCAAAATCAGACTTGACACCAGAGAGGCTGAATACCGCACTGACTCAATGCGGTCTTAGCCTCTCTGGTGTCAACACTCTGTCTGATTTTGGATTTTTTTTTTTTTTTCTAAAATCAGACTTGACACCAGAGAGGCTGAATACTGCACTGAGTCAATGCGGTCTTAGCCTCTCTGGTGTCAACACTGTCTGATTTTTTTTTTTTTTTTTTTTTTTCCAAAATCAGACTTGACACCAGAGAGGCTGAATACTGCACTGAGTCAATGCGGTCTTAGCCTCTCTGGTCTCAACACTCTGTCTGATTTTGGATTTTTTTTTTTTTTTTTTTCCAAAATCAGACTTGACACCAGAGAGGCTGAATACCGCACTGAGTCAATGCGGTCTTAGCCTCTCTGGTCTCAACACTCTGTCTGATTTTGGATTTTTTTTTTTTTTTTCCCAAAATCAGACTTGACACCAGAGAGGCTGAATACCGCACTGAGTCAATGCGGTCTTAGCCTCTCTGGTCTCAACACTCTGTCTGATTTTGGATTTTTTTTTTTTTTTTCCAAAATCAGACTTGACACCAGAGAGGCTGAATACCGCACTGAGTCAATGCGGTCTTAGCCTCTCTGGTGTCAACACTCTGTCTGATTTTGGATTTTTTTTTTTTTTTTCCAAAATCAGACTTGACACCAGAGAGGCTGAATACCGCACTGAGTCAATGCGGTCTTAGCCTCTCTGGTGTCAACACTCTGTCTGATTGTGGATTTTTTTTTTTTTTCCAAAATCAGACTTGACACCAGAGAGGCTGAATTCCGCACTGAGTCAATGCGGTCTTAGCCTCTCTGGTCTCAACACTCTGTCTGATTTTGGATTTTTTTTTTTTTTTTTTCCAAAATCAGACTTGACACCAGAAAGGCTGAATACCGCACTGACTCAATGCGGTCTTAGCCTCTCTGGTGTCAACACTCTGTCTGATTTTGGATTTTTTTTTTTTTTTCTAAAATCAGACTTGACACCAGAGAGGCTGAATACCGCACTGAGTCAATGCGGTCTTAGCCTCTCTGGTGTCAACACTCTGTCTGATTTTGGATTTTTTTTTTTTTTTCTAAAATCAGACTTGACACCAGAGAGGCTGAATACCGCACTGAGTCAATGCGGTCTTAGCCTCTCTGGTCTCAACACTCTGTCTGATTTTGGATTTTTTTTTTTTTTTTTCCAAAATCAGACTTGACACCAGAGAGGCTGAATACCGCACTGACTCAATGCGGTCTTAGCCTCTCTGGTGTCAACACTCTGTCTGATTTTGGATTTTTTTTTTTTTTTCTAAAATCAGACTTGACACCAGAGAGGCTGAATACCGCACTGAGTCAATGCGGTATTGGCCTCTCTGGTGTCAACACTCTGTCTGATTTTGGATTTTTTTTTTTTTTCCAAAGTCAGACTTGACACCAGAGAGGCTGAATACCGCACTGAGTCAATGCGGTCTTAGCCTCTCTGGTGTCAACACTCTGTCTGATTTTGGATTTTTTTTTTTTTTTCTAAAATCAGACTTGACACCAGAGAGGCTGAATACCGCACTGAGTCAATGCGGTCTTAGCCTCTCTGGTGTCAACACTCTGTCTGATTTTGGATTTTTTTTTTTTCTTTCTAAAATCAGACTTGACACCAGAGAGGCTGAATACCGCACTGAGTCAATGCGGTCTTAGCCTCTCTGGTCTCAACACTCTGTCTGATTTTGGATATATTTTTTTTTTTTTCCAAAATCAGACTTGACACCAGAGAGGCTGAATACCGCACTGACTCAATGCGGTCTTAGCCTCTCTGGTGTCAACACTCTGTCTGATTTTGGATTTTTTTTTTTTTTTCTAAAATCAGACTTGACACCAGAGAGGCTGAATACCGCACTGAGTCAATGCGGTCTTGGCCTCTCTGGTGTCAACACTCTGTCTGATTTTGGATTTTTTTTTTTTTTCCAAAGTCAGACTTGACACCAGAGAGGCTGAATACCGCACTGAGTCAATGCGGTCTTAGCCTCTCTGGTCTCAACACTCTGTCTGATTTTGGATTCTTTTTTTTTTTTTTCCAAAATCAGACTTGACACCAGAGAGGCTGAATACCGCACTGAGTCAATGCGGTCTTAGCCTCTCTGGTCTCAACACTCTGTCTGATTTTGGATTTTTTTTTTTTTTTCCCAAAATCAGACTTGACACCAGAGAGGCTGAATACTGCACTGAGTCAATGCGGTCTTAGCCTCTCTGGTCTCAACACTCTGTCTGATTTTGGATTTTTTTTTTTTTTTTCCAAAATCAGACTTGACACCAGAGAGGCTGAATACCGCACTGAGTCAATGCGGTCTTAGCCTCTCTGGTGTCAACACTCTGTCTGATTTTGGATTTTTTTTTTTTTTCCAAAATCAGACTTGACACCAGAGAGGCTGAATACCGCACTGAGTCAATGCGGTCTTAGCCTCTCTGGTGTCAACACTCTGTCTGATTGTGGATTTTTTTTTTTTTTCCAAAATCAGACTTGACACCAGAGAGGCTGAATACCGCACTGAGTCAATGCGGTCTTAGCCTCTCTGGTCTCAACACTCTGTCTGATTTTGGATTTTTTTTTTTTTTTTTTCCAAAATCAGACTTGACACCAGAGAGGCTGAATACCGCACTGACTCAATGCGGTCTTAGCCTCTCTGGTGTCAACACTCTGTCTGATTTTGGATTTTTTTTTTTTTTTCTAAAATCAGACTTGACACCAGAGAGGCTGAATACCGCACTGAGTCAATGCGGTCTTAGCCTCTCTGGTGTCAACACTGTCTGATTTTTTTTTTTTTTTTTTTTTTTCCAAAATCAGACTTGACACCAGAGAGGCTGAATACTGCACTGAGTCAATGCGGTCTTAGCCTCTCTGGTCTCAACACTCTGTCTGATTTTGGATTTTTTTTTTTTTTTTTTTCCAAAATCAGACTTGACACCAGAGAGGCTGAATACCGCACTGAGTCAATGCGGTCTTAGCCTCTCTGGTCTCAACACTCTGTCTGATTTTGGATTTTTTTTTTTTTTTTCCCAAAATCAGACTTGACACCAGAGAGGCTGAATACCGCACTGAGTCAATGCGGTCTTAGCCTCTCTGGTCTCAACACTCTGTCTGATTTTGGATTTTTTTTTTTTTTTTCCAAAATCAGACTTGACACCAGAGAGGCTGAATACCGCACTGAGTCAATGCGGTCTTAGCCTCTCTGGTGTCAACACTCTGTCTGATTTTGGATTTTTTTTTTTTTTTTCCAAAATCAGACTTGACACCAGAGAGGCTGAATACCGCACTGAGTCAATGCGGTCTTAGCCTCTCTGGTGTCAACACTCTGTCTGATTGTGGATTTTTTTTTTTTTTCCAAAATCAGACTTGACACCAGAGAGGCTGAATTCCGCACTGAGTCAATGCGGTCTTAGCCTCTCTGGTCTCAACACTCTGTCTGATTTTGGATTTTTTTTTTTTTTTTTTCCAAAATCAGACTTGACACCAGAAAGGCTGAATACCGCACTGACTCAATGCGGTCTTAGCCTCTCTGGTGTCAACACTCTGTCTGATTTTGGATTTTTTTTTTTTTTTCTAAAATCAGACTTGACACCAGAGAGGCTGAATACCGCACTGAGTCAATGCGGTCTTAGCCTCTCTGGTGTCAACACTCTGTCTGATTTTGGATTTTTTTTTTTTTTTCTAAAATCAGACTTGACACCAGAGAGGCTGAATACCGCACTGAGTCAATGCGGTCTTAGCCTCTCTGGTCTCAACACTCTGTCTGATTTTGGATATTTTTTTTTTTTTTTCCAAAATCAGACTTGACACCAGAGAGGCTGAATACTGCACTGACTCAATGCGGTCTTAGCCTCTCTGGTGTCAACACTCTGTCTGATTTTGGATTTTTTTTTTTTTTTCTAAAATCAGACTTGACACCAGAGAGGCTGAATACCGCACTGAGTCAATGCGGTCTTGGCCTCTCTGGTGTCAACACTCTGTCTGATTTTGGATTTTTTTTTTTTTTCCAAAGTCAGACTTGACACCAGAGAGGCTGAATACCGCACTGAGTCAATGCGGTCTTAGCCTCTCTGGTGTCAACACTCTGTCTGATTTTGGATTTTTTTTTTTTTTTCTAAAATCAGACTTGACACCAGAGAGGCTGAATACCGCACTGAGTCAATGCGGTCTTAGCCTCTCTGGTGTCAACACTCTGTCTGATTTTGGATTTTTTTTTTTTTTTCTAAAATCAGACTTGACACCAGAGAGGCTGAATACCGCACTGAGTCAATGCGGTCTTAGCCTCTCTGGTCTCAACACTCTGTCTGATTTTGGATATTTTTTTTTTTTTTTCCAAAATCAGACTTGACACCAGAGAGGCTGAATACCGCACTGACTCAATGCGGTCTTAGCCTCTCTGGTGTCAACACTCTGTCTGATTTTGGATTTTTTTTTTTTTTTCTAAAATCAGACTTGACACCAGAGAGGCTGAATACCGCACTGAGTCAATGCGGTCTTGGCCTCTCTGGTGTCAACACTCTGTCTGATTTTGGATTTTTTTTTTTTTTTCTAAAATCAGACTTGACACCAGAGAGGCTGAATACCGCACTGAGTCAATGCGGTCTTAGCCTCTCTGGTCTCAACACTCTGTCTGATTTTGGATTTTTTTTTTTTTTTTTCCAAAATCAGACTTGACACCAGAGAGGCTGAATACCGCACTGACTCAATGCGGTCTTAGCCTCTCTGGTGTCAACACTCTGTCTGATTTTGGATTTTTTTTTTTTTTTCTAAAATCAGACTTGACACCAGAGAGGCTGAATACCGCACTGAGTCAATGCGGTATTGGCCTCTCTGGTGTCAACACTCTGTCTGATTTTGGATTTTTTTTTTTTTTCCAAAGTCAGACTTGACACCAGAGAGGCTGAATACCGCACTGAGTCAATGCGGTCTTAGCCTCTCTGGTGTCAACACTCTGTCTGATTTTGGATTTTTTTTTTTTTTTCTAAAATCAGACTTGACACCAGAGAGGCTGAATACCGCACTGAGTCAATGCGGTCTTAGCCTCTCTGGTGTCAACACTCTGTCTGATTTTGGATTTTTTTTTTTTCTTTCTAAAATCAGACTTGACACCAGAGAGGCTGAATACCGCACTGAGTCAATGCGGTCTTAGCCTCTCTGGTCTCAACACTCTGTCTGATTTTGGATATATTTTTTTTTTTTTCCAAAATCAGACTTGACACCAGAGAGGCTGAATACCGCACTGACTCAATGCGGTCTTAGCCTCTCTGGTGTCAACACTCTGTCTGATTTTGGATTTTTTTTTTTTTTTCTAAAATCAGACTTGACACCAGAGAGGCTGAATACCGCACTGAGTCAATGCGGTCTTGGCCTCTCTGGTGTCAACACTCTGTCTGATTTTGGATTTTTTTTTTTTTTCCAAAGTCAGACTTGACACCAGAGAGGCTGAATACCGCACTGAGTCAATGCGGTCTTAGCCTCTCTGGTCTCAACACTCTGTCTGATTTTGGATTCTTTTTTTTTTTTTTCCAAAATCAGACTTGACACCAGAGAGGCTGAATACCGCACTGAGTCAATGCGGTCTTAGCCTCTCTGGTCTCAACACTCTGTCTGATTTTGGATTTTTTTTTTTTTTTCCCAAAATCAGACTTGACACCAGAGAGGCTGAATACTGCACTGAGTCAATGCGGTCTTAGCCTCTCTGGTCTCAACACTCTGTCTGATTTTGGATTTTTTTTTTTTTTTTCCAAAATCAGACTTGACACCAGAGAGGCTGAATACCGCACTGAGTCAATGCGGTCTTAGCCTCTCTGGTGTCAACACTCTGTCTGATTTTGGATTTTTTTTTTTTTTCCAAAATCAGACTTGACACCAGAGAGGCTGAATACCGCACTGAGTCAATGCGGTCTTAGCCTCTCTGGTGTCAACACTCTGTCTGATTGTGGATTTTTTTTTTTTTTCCAAAATCAGACTTGACACCAGAGAGGCTGAATACCGCACTGAGTCAATGCGGTCTTAGCCTCTCTGGTCTCAACACTCTGTCTGATTTTGGATTTTTTTTTATTTTTTTTCCAAAATCAGACTTGACACCAGAGAGGCTGAATACCGCACTGACTCAATGCGGTCTTAGCCTCTCTGGTGTCAACACTCTGTCTGATTTTGGATTTTTTTTTTTTTTTCTAAAATCAGACTTGACACCAGAGAGGCTGAATACCGCACTGAGTCAATGCGGTCTTAGCCTCTCTGGTGTCAACACTCTGTCTGATTTTGGATTTTTTTTTTTTTTTCTAAAATCAGACTTGACACCAGAGAGGCTGAATACCGCACTGAGTCAATGCGGTCTTAGCCTCTCTGGTCTCAACACTCTGTCTGATTTTGGATATTTTTTTTTTTTTTTCCAAAATCAGACTTGACACCAGAGAGGCTGAATACCGCACTGACTCAATGCGGTCTTAGCCTCTCTGGTGTCAACACTCTGTCTGATTTTGGATTTTTTTTTTTTTTTCTAAAATCAGACTTGACACCAGAGAGGCTGAATACCGCACTGAGTCAATGCGGTCTTGGCCTCTCTGGTGTCAACACTCAGTCTGATTTTGGATTTTTTTTTTTTTTCCAAAGTCAGACTTGACACCAGAGAGGCTGAATACCGCACTGAGTCAATGCGGTCTTAGCCTCTCTGGTCTCAACACTCTGTCTGATTTTGGATTCTTTTTTTTTTTTTTCAAAAATCAGACTTGACACCAGAGAGGCTGAATACCGCACTGAGTCAATGCGGTCTTAGCCTCTCTGGTGTCAACACTCTGTCTGATTTTGGATTTTTTTTTTTTTTTTCAAAGTCAGACTTGACACCAGAGAGGCTGAATACCACACTGAGTCAATGCGGTCTTAGCCTCTCTGGTCTCAACACTGTCTGATTTTGGATTTTTTTTTTTTTTTTTCCAAAATCAGACTTGACACCAGAGAGGCTGAATACTGCACTGAGTCAATGCGGTCTTAGCCTCTCTGGTGTCAACACTCTGTCTGATTTTGGATTTTTTTTTTTTTTCCAAAATCAGACTTGACACCAGAGAGGCTGAATACCGCACTGAGTCAATGCGGTCTTAGCCTCTCTGGTCTCAACACTCTGTCTGATTTTGGATTTTTTTTTTTTTTTCCAAAATCAGACTTGACACCAGAGAGGCTGAATACCGCACTGAGTCAATGCGGTCTTAGCCTCTCTGGTGTCAACACTCTGTCTGATTTTGGATTTTTTTTTTTTTTTCCAAAATCAGACTTGACACCAGAGAGGCTGAATACCGCACTGAGTCAATGCGGTCTTCGCCTCTCTGGTGTCAACACTCTGTCTGATTTTGGATTTTTTTTTTTTTTTCCAAAATCAGACTTGACACCAGAGAGGCTGAATACCGCACTGAGTCAATGCGGTCTTAGCCTCTCTGGTCTCAACACTCTGTCTGATTTTGGATTTTTTTTTTTTTTTCCAAAATCAGACTTGACACCAGAGAGGCTGAATACCGCACTGAGTCAATGCGGTCTTAGCCTCTCTGGTGTCAACACTCTGTCTGATTTTGGATTTTTTTTTTTTTTCCAAAATCAGACCTGACACCAGAGAGGCTGAATACCGCACTGAGTCAATGCGGTCTTAGCCTCTCTGGTCTCAACACTCTGTCTGATTTTGGATTTTTTTTTATTTTTTTTCCAAAATCAGACTTGACACCAGAGAGGCTGAATACCGCACTGACTCAATGCGGTCTTAGCCTCTCTGGTGTCAACACTCTGTCTGATTTTGGATTTTTTTTTTTTTTTCTAAAATCAGACTTGACACCAGAGAGGCTGAATACCGCACTGAGTCAATGCGGTCTTAGCCTCTCTGGTGTCAACACTCTGTCTGATTTTGGATTTTTTTTTTTTTTTCTAAAATCAGACTTGACACCAGAGAGGCTGAATACCGCACTGAATCAATGCGGTCTTAGCCTCTCTGGTCTCAACACTCTGTCTGATTTTGGATATTTTTTTTTTTTTTTCCAAAATCAGACTTGACACCAGAGAGGCTGAATACCGCACTGACTCAATGCGGTCTTAGCCTCTCTGGTGTCAACACTCTGTCTGATTTTGGATTTTTTTTTTTTTTTCTAAAATCAGACTTGACACCAGAGAGGCTGAATACCGCACTGAGTCAATGCGGTCTTGGCCTCTCTGGTGTCAACACTCAGTCTGATTTTGGATTTTTTTTTTTTTTCCAAAGTCAGACTTGACACCAGAGAGGCTGAATACCGCACTGAGTCAATGCGGTCTTAGCCTCTCTGGTCTCAACACTCTGTCTGATTTTGGATTCTTTTTTTTTTTTTTCAAAAATCAGACTTGACACCAGAGAGGCTGAATACCGCACTGAGTCAATGCGGTCTTAGCCTCTCTGGTGTCAACACTCTGTCTGATTTTGGATTTTTTTTTTTTTTTTCAAAGTCAGACTTGACACCAGAGAGGCTGAATACCGCACTGAGTCAATGCGGTCTTAGCCTCTCTGGTCTCAACACTGTCTGATTTTGGATTTTTTTTTTTTTTTTTCCAAAATCAGACTTGACACCAGAGAGGCTGAATACTGCACTGAGTCAATGCGGTCTTAGCCTCTCTGGTGTCAACACTCTGTCTGATTTTGGATTTTTTTTTTTTTTCCAAAATCAGACTTGACACCAGAGAGGCTGAATACCGCACTGAGTCAATGCGGTCTTAGCCTCTCTGGTCTCAACACTCTGTCTGATTTTGGATTTTTTTTTTTTTTTCCAAAATCAGACTTGACACCAGAGAGGCTGAATACCGCACTGAGTCAATGCGGTCTTAGCCTCTCTGGTGTCAACACTCTGTCTGATTTTGGATTTTTTTTTTTTTTTCCAAAATCAGACTTGACACCAGAGAGGCTGAATACCGCACTGAGTCAATGCGGTCTTAGCCTCTCTGGTGTCAACACTCTGTCTGATTTTGGATTTTTTTTTTTTTTTCCAAAATCAGACTTGACACCAGAGAGGCTGAATACCGCACTGAGTCAATGCGGTCTTAGCCTCTCTGGTCTCAACACTCTGTCTGATTTTGGATTTTTTTTTTTTTTTCCAAAATCAGACTTGACACCAGAGAGGCTGAATACCGCACTGAGTCAATGCGGTCTTAGCCTCTCTGGTGTCAACACTCTGTCTGATTTTGGATTTTTTTTTTTTTTCCAAAATCAGACCTGACACCAGAGAGGCTGAATACCGCACTGAGTCAATGCGGTCTTAGCCTCTCTGGTGTCAACACTCTGTCTGATTTTGGATTTTTTTTTTTTTTCCAAAATCAGACTTGACACCAGAGAGGCTGAATACCGCACTGAGTCAATGCGGTCTTAGCCTCTCTGGTCTCAACACTCTGTCTGATTTTGGATTTTTTTTTTTTTTTCCAAAATCAGACTTGACACCAGAGAGGCTGAATACCGCACTGAGTCAATGCGGTCTTAGCCTCTCTGGTGTCAACACTCTGTCTGATTTTGGATTTTTTTTTTTTTTCCAAAATCAGACTTGACACCAGAGAGGCTGAATACCGCACTGAGTCAATGCGGTCTTAGCCTCTCTGGTGTCAACACTCTGTCTGATTTTGGATTTTTATTTTTTTTCCAAAATCAGACTTGACAACAGAGAGGCTGAATACCGCACTGAGTCAATGCAGTCTTAGGCTCTCTGGTGTCAACACTGTCTGATTTTGGATTTTTTTTTTTTTTTCCAAAATCAGACTTGACACCAGAGAGGCTGAATACCGCACTGAGTCAATGCGGTCTTAGCCTCTCTGGTCTCAACACTCTGTCTGATTTTTTTTTTTTTTTTTTTTTTTTCCAAAATCAGACTTGACACCAGAGAAGCTGAATACCGCACTGAGTCAATGCGGTCTTAGCCTCTCTGGTGTCAACACTCTGTCTGATTTTGGATTTTTTTTTTTTTTTTTTTCCAAAATCAGACTTGACACCAGAGAGGCTGAATACCGCACTGAGTCAATGCGGTCTTAGCCTCTCTGGTCTCAACACTCTGTCTGATTTTGGATTTTTTTTTTTTTTTCCCAAAATCAGACTTGACACCAGAGAGGCTGAATACCGCACTGAGTCAATGCGGTCTTAGCCTCTCTGGTCTCAACACTCTGTCTGATTTTGGATTTTTTTTTTTTTTTCCAAAATCAGACTTGACACCAGAGAGGCTGAATACCGCACTGAGTCAATGCGGTCTTAGCCTCTCTGGTGTCAACACTCTGTCTGATTTTGGATTTTTTTTTTTTTTCCAAAATCAGACTTGACACCAGAGAGGCTCAATACCGCACTGAGTCAATGCGGTCTTAGCCTCTCTGGTGTCAACACTCTGTCTGATTTTGGATTTTTTTTTTTTTTTCCAAAATCAGACTTGACACCAGAGAGGCTGAATACCGCACTGAGTCAATGCGGTCTTAGCCTCTCTGGTCTCAACACTCTGTCTGATTTTGGATTTTTTTTTTTATTTTTTTTCCAAAATCAGACTTGACACCAGAGAGGCTGAATACCGCACTGACTCAATGCGGTCTTAGCCTCTCTGGTGTCAACACTCTGTCTGATTTTGGATTTTTTTTTTTTTTCCAAAGTCAGACTTGACACCAGAGAGGCTGAATACCGCACTGAGTCAATGCGGTCTTAGCCTCTCTGGTCTCAACACTCTGTCTGATTTTGGATTCTTTCTTTTTTTTTTCCAAAATCAGACTTGACACCAGAGAGGCTGAATACCGCACTGAGTCAATGCGGTCTTAGCCTCTCTGGTCTCAACACTCTGTCTGATTTTGGATTTTTTTTTTTTTTTCCCAAAATCAGACTTGACACCAGAGAGGCTGAATACCGCACTGAGTCAATGCGGTCTTAGCCTCTCTGGTCTCAACACTCTGTCTGATTTTGGATTTTTTTTTTTTTTTTCCAAAATCAGACTTGACACCAGAGAGGCTGAATACCGCACTGAGTCAATGCGGTCTTAGCCTCTCTGGTGTCAACACTCTGTCTGATTTTGGATTTTTTTTTTTTTTCCAAAATCAGACTTGACACCAGAGAGGCTGAATACCGCACTGAGTCAATGCGGTCTTAGCCTCTCTGGTGTCAACACTCTGTCTGATTGTGGATTTTTTTTTTTTTTCCAAAATCAGACTTGACACCAGAGAGGCTGAATACCGCACTGAGTCAATGCGGTCTTAGCCTCTCTGGTCTCAACACTCTGTCTGATTTTGGATTTTTTTTTTTTTTTTTTCCAAAATCAGACTTGACACCAGAGAGGCTGAATACCGCACTGACTCAATGCGGTCTTAGCCTCTCTGGTGTCAACACTCTGTCTGATTTTGGATTTTTTTTTTTTTTTCTAAAATCAGACTTGACACCAGAGAGGCTGAATACCGCACTGAGTCAATGCGGTCTTAGCCTCTCTGGTGTCAACACTCTGTCTGATTTTGGATTTTTTTTTTTTTTTCTAAAATCAGACTTGACACCAGAGAGGCTGAATACCGCACTGAGTCAATGCGGTCTTAGCCTCTCTGGTCTCAACACTCTGTCTGATTTTGGATATTTTTTTTTTTTTTTCCAAAATCAGACTTGACACCAGAGAGGCTGAATACCGCACTGACTCAATGCGGTCTTAGCCTCTCTGGTGTCAACACTCTGTCTGATTTTGGATTTTTTTTTTTTTTTCTAAAATCAGACTTGACACCAGAGAGGCTGAATACCGCACTGAGTCAATGCGGTCTTGGCCTCTCTGGTGTCAACACTCAGTCTGATTTTGGATTTTTTTTTTTTTTCCAAAGTCAGACTTGACACCAGAGAGGCTGAATACCGCACTGAGTCAATGCGGTCTTAGCCTCTCTGGTCTCAACACTCTGTCTGATTTTGGATTCTTTTTTTTTTTTTTCCAAAATCAGACTTGACACCAGAGAGGCTGAATACCGCACTGAGTCAATGCGGTCTTAGCCTCTCTGGTGTCAACACTCTGTCTGATTTTGGATTTTTTTTTTTTTTTTCAAAGTCAGACTTGACACCAGAGAGGCTGAATACCGCACTGAGTCAATGCGGTCTTAGCCTCTCTGGTCTCAACACTGTCTGATTTTGGATTTTTTTTTTTTTTTTTCCAAAATCAGACTTGACACCAGAGAGGCTGAATACTGCACTGAGTCAATGCGGTCTTAGCCTCTCTGGTGTCAACACTCTGTCTGATTTTGGATTTTTTTTTTTTTTCCAAAATCAGACTTGACACCAGAGAGGCTGAATACCGCACTGAGTCAATGCGGTCTTAGCCTCTCTGGTCTCAACACTCTGTCTGATTTTTGATTTTTTTTTTTTTTTCCAAAATCAGACTTGACACCAGAGAGGCTGAATACCGCACTGAGTCAATGCGGTCTTAGCCTCTCTGGTGTCAACACTCTGTCTGATTTTGGATTTTTTTTTTTTTTCCAAAATCAGACTTGACACCAGAGAGGCTGAATACCGCACTGAGTCAATGCGGTCTTAGCCTCTCTGGTGTCAACACTCTGTCTGATTTTGGATTTTTTTTTTTTTTCCAAAATCAGACTTGACACCAGAGAGGCTGAATACCGCACTGAGTCAATGCGGTCTTAGCCTCTCTGGTCTCAACACTCTGTCTGATTTTGGATTTTTTTTTTTTTTTCCAAAATCAGACTTGACACCAGAGAGGCTGAATACCGCACTGAGTCAATGCGGTCTTAGCCTCTCTGGTGTCAACACTCTGTCTGATTTTGGATTTTTTTTTTTTTTCCAAAATCAGACTTGACACCAGAGAGGCTGAATACCGCACTGAGTCAATGCGGTCTTAGCCTCTCTGGTGTCAACACTCTGTCTGATTTTGGATTTTTTATTTTTTTTCCAAAATCAGACTTGACAACAGAGAGGCTGAATACCGCACTGAGTCAATGCAGTCTTAGGCTCTCTGGTGTCAACACTGTCTGATTTTGGATTTTTTTTTTGTTTTCCAAAATCAGACTTGACACCAGAGAGGCTGAATACCGCACTGAGTCAATGCGGTCTTAGCCTCTCTGGTCTCAACACTCTGTCTGATTTTTTTTTTTTTTTTTTTTTTCCAAAATCAGACTTGACACCAGAGAAGCTGAATACCGCACTGAGTCAATGCGGTCTTAGCCTCTCTGGTGTCAACACTCTGTCTGATTTTGGATTTTTTTTTTTTTTTTTTTCCAAAATCAGACTTGACACCAGAGAGGCTGAATACCGCACTGAGTCAATGCGGTCTTAGCCTCTCTGGTCTCAACACTCTGTCTGATTTTGGATTTTTTTTTTTTTTCCCAAAATCAGACTTGACACCAGAGAGGCTGAATACCGCACTGAGTCAATGCGGTCTTAGCCTCTCTGGTCTCAACACTCTGTCTGATTTTGGATTTTTTTTTTTTTTTCCAAAATCAGACTTGACACCAGAGAGGCTGAATACCGCACTGAGTCAATGCGGTCTTAGCCTCTCTGGTGTCAACACTCTGTCTGATTTTGGATTTTTTTTTTTTTTCCAAAATCAGACTTGACACCAGAGAGGCTCAATACCGCACTGAGTCAATGCGGTCTTAGCCTCTCTGGTGTCAACACTCTGTCTGATTTTGGATTTTTTTTTTTTTTCCAAAATCAGACTTGACACCAGAGAGGCTGAATACCGCACTGAGTCAATGCGGTCTTAGCCTCTCTGGTCTCAACACTCTGTCTGATTTTGGATTTTTTTTTATTTTTTTTCCAAAATCAGACTTGACACCAGAGAGGCTGAATACCGCACTGACTCAATGCGGTCTTAGCCTCTCTGGTGTCAACACTCTGTCTGATTTTGGATTTTTTTTTTTTTTTCTAAAATCAGACTTGACACCAGAGAGGCTGAATACCGCACTGAGTCAATGCGGTCTTAGCCTCTCTGGTGTCAACACTCTGTCTGATTTTGGATTTTTTTTTTTTTTTCTAAAATCAGACTTGACACCAGAGAGGCTGAATACCGCACTGAGTCAATGCGGTCTTAGCCTCTCTGGTGTCAACACTCTGTCTGATTTTGGATTTTTTATTTTTTTTCCAAAATCAGACTTGACAACAGAGAGGCTGAATACCGCACTGAGTCAATGCAGTCTTAGGCTCTCTGGTGTCAACACTGTCTGATTTTGGATTTTTTTTTTTTTTTCCAAAATCAGACTTGACACCAGAGAGGCTGAATACCGCACTGAGTCAATGCGGTCTTAGCCTCTCTGGTCTCAACACTCTGTCTGATTTTTTTTTTTTTTTTTTTTTTCCAAAATCAGACTTGACACCAGAGAAGCTGAATACTGCACTGAGTCAATGCGGTCTTAGCCTCTCTGGTGTCAACACTCTGTCTGATTTTGGATTTTTTTTTTTTTTTTTTTCCAAAATCAGACTTGACACCAGAGAGGCTGAATACCGCACTGAGTCAATGCGGTCTTAGCCTCTCTGGTCTCAACACTCTGTCTGATTTTGGATTTTTTTTTTTTTTTCCCAAAATCAGACTTGACACCAGAGAGGCTGAATACCGCACTGAGTCAATGCGGTCTTAGCCTCTCTGGTCTCAACACTCTGTCTGATTTTGGATTTTTTTTTTTTTTTCCAAAATCAGACTTGACACCAGAGAGGCTGAATACCGCACTGAGTCAATGCGGTCTTAGCCTCTCTGGTGTCAACACTCTGTCTGATTTTGGATTTTTTTTTTTTTTCCAAAATCAGACTTGACACCAGAGAGGCTGAATACCGCACTGAGTCAATGCGGTCTTAGCCTCTCTGGTGTCAACACTCTGTCTGATTTTGGATTTTTATTTTTTTTCCAAAATCAGACTTGACAACAGAGAGGCTGAATACCGCACTGAGTCAATGCAGTCTTAGGCTCTCTGGTGTCAACACTGTCTGATTTTGGATTTTTTTTTTTTTTTCCAAAATCAGACTTGACACCAGAGAGGCTGAATACCGCACTGAGTCAATGCGGTCTTAGCCTCTCTGGTGTCAACACTCTGTCTGATTTTGGATTTTTTTTTTTTTTCCAAAATCAGACTTGACACCAGAGAGGCTGAATACCGCACTGAGTCAATGCGGTCTTAGCCTCTCTGGTGTCAACACTCTGTCTGATTTTGGATTTTTATTTTTTTTCCAAAATCAGACTTGACAACAGAGAGGCTGAATACCGCACTGAGTCAATGCAGTCTTAGGCTCTCTGGTGTCAACACTGTCTGATTTTGGATTTTTTTTTTTTTTTCCAAAATCAGACTTGACACCAGAGAGGCTGAATACCGCACTGAGTCAATGCGGTCTTAGCCTCTCTGGTCTCAACACTCTGTCTGATTTTTTTTTTTTTTTTTTTTTTTTCCAAAATCAGACTTGACACCAGAGAAGCTGAATACCGCACTGAGTCAATGCGGTCTTAGCCTCTCTGGTGTCAACACTCTGTCTGATTTTGGATTTTTTTTTTTTTTTTTTCCAAAATCAGACTTGACACCAGAGAGGCTGAATACCGCACTGAGTCAATGCGGTCTTAGCCTCTCTGGTCTCAACACTCTGTCTGATTTTGGATTTTTTTTTTTTTTTCCCAAAATCAGACTTGACACCAGAGAGGCTGAATACCGCACTGAGTCAATGCGGTCTTAGCCTCTCTGGTCTCAACACTCTGTCTGATTTTGGATTTTTTTTTTTTTTTCCAAAATCAGACTTGACACCAGAGAGGCTGAATACCGCACTGAGTCAATGCGGTCTTAGCCTCTCTGGTGTCAACACTCTGTCTGATTTTGGATTTTTTTTTTTTTTCCAAAATCAGACTTGACACCAGAGAGGCTCAATACCGCACTGAGTCAATGCGGTCTTAGCCTCTCTGGTGTCAACACTCTGTCTGATTTTGGATTTTTTTTTTTTTTTCCAAAATCAGACTTGACACCAGAGAGGCTGAATACCGCACTGAGTCAATGCGGTCTTAGCCTCTCTGGTCTCAACACTCTGTCTGATTTTGGATTTTTTTTTTTATTTTTTTTCCAAAATCAGACTTGACACCAGAGAGGCTGAATACCGCACTGACTCAATGCGGTCTTAGCCTCTCTGGTGTCAACACTCTGTCTGATTTTGGATTTTTTTTTTTTTTCCAAAGTCAGACTTGACACCAGAGAGGCTGAATACCGCACTGAGTCAATGCGGTCTTAGCCTCTCTGGTCTCAACACTCTGTCTGATTTTGGATTCTTTCTTTTTTTTTTCCAAAATCAGACTTGACACCAGAGAGGCTGAATACCGCACTGAGTCAATGCGGTCTTAGCCTCTCTGGTCTCAACACTCTGTCTGATTTTGGATTTTTTTTTTTTTTTCCCAAAATCAGACTTGACACCAGAGAGGCTGAATACCGCACTGAGTCAATGCGGTCTTAGCCTCTCTGGTCTCAACACTCTGTCTGATTTTGGATTTTTTTTTTTTTTTTCCAAAATCAGACTTGACACCAGAGAGGCTGAATACCGCACTGAGTCAATGCGGTCTTAGCCTCTCTGGTGTCAACACTCTGTCTGATTTTGGATTTTTTTTTTTTTTCCAAAATCAGACTTGACACCAGAGAGGCTGAATACCGCACTGAGTCAATGCGGTCTTAGCCTCTCTGGTGTCAACACTCTGTCTGATTGTGGATTTTTTTTTTTTTTCCAAAATCAGACTTGACACCAGAGAGGCTGAATACCGCACTGAGTCAATGCGGTCTTAGCCTCTCTGGTCTCAACACTCTGTCTGATTTTGGATTTTTTTTTTTTTTTTTTCCAAAATCAGACTTGACACCAGAGAGGCTGAATACCGCACTGACTCAATGCGGTCTTAGCCTCTCTGGTGTCAACACTCTGTCTGATTTTGGATTTTTTTTTTTTTTTCTAAAATCAGACTTGACACCAGAGAGGCTGAATACCGCACTGAGTCAATGCGGTCTTAGCCTCTCTGGTGTCAACACTCTGTCTGATTTTGGATTTTTTTTTTTTTTTCTAAAATCAGACTTGACACCAGAGAGGCTGAATACCGCACTGAGTCAATGCGGTCTTAGCCTCTCTGGTCTCAACACTCTGTCTGATTTTGGATATTTTTTTTTTTTTTTCCAAAATCAGACTTGACACCAGAGAGGCTGAATACCGCACTGACTCAATGCGGTCTTAGCCTCTCTGGTGTCAACACTCTGTCTGATTTTGGATTTTTTTTTTTTTTTCTAAAATCAGACTTGACACCAGAGAGGCTGAATACCGCACTGAGTCAATGCGGTCTTGGCCTCTCTGGTGTCAACACTCAGTCTGATTTTGGATTTTTTTTTTTTTTCCAAAGTCAGACTTGACACCAGAGAGGCTGAATACCGCACTGAGTCAATGCGGTCTTAGCCTCTCTGGTCTCAACACTCTGTCTGATTTTGGATTCTTTTTTTTTTTTTTCCAAAATCAGACTTGACACCAGAGAGGCTGAATACCGCACTGAGTCAATGCGGTCTTAGCCTCTCTGGTGTCAACACTCTGTCTGATTTTGGATTTTTTTTTTTTTTTTCAAAGTCAGACTTGACACCAGAGAGGCTGAATACCGCACTGAGTCAATGCGGTCTTAGCCTCTCTGGTCTCAACACTGTCTGATTTTGGATTTTTTTTTTTTTTTTTCCAAAATCAGACTTGACACCAGAGAGGCTGAATACTGCACTGAGTCAATGCGGTCTTAGCCTCTCTGGTGTCAACACTCTGTCTGATTTTGGATTTTTTTTTTTTTTCCAAAATCAGACTTGACACCAGAGAGGCTGAATACCGCACTGAGTCAATGCGGTCTTAGCCTCTCTGGTCTCAACACTCTGTCTGATTTTTGATTTTTTTTTTTTTTTCCAAAATCAGACTTGACACCAGAGAGGCTGAATACCGCACTGAGTCAATGCGGTCTTAGCCTCTCTGGTGTCAACACTCTGTCTGATTTTGGATTTTTTTTTTTTTTCCAAAATCAGACTTGACACCAGAGAGGCTGAATACCGCACTGAGTCAATGCGGTCTTAGCCTCTCTGGTGTCAACACTCTGTCTGATTTTGGATTTTTTTTTTTTTTCCAAAATCAGACTTGACACCAGAGAGGCTGAATACCGCACTGAGTCAATGCGGTCTTAGCCTCTCTGGTCTCAACACTCTGTCTGATTTTGGATTTTTTTTTTTTTTTCCAAAATCAGACTTGACACCAGAGAGGCTGAATACCGCACTGAGTCAATGCGGTCTTAGCCTCTCTGGTGTCAACACTCTGTCTGATTTTGGATTTTTTTTTTTTTTCCAAAATCAGACTTGACACCAGAGAGGCTGAATACCGCACTGAGTCAATGCGGTCTTAGCCTCTCTGGTGTCAACACTCTGTCTGATTTTGGATTTTTTATTTTTTTTCCAAAATCAGACTTGACAACAGAGAGGCTGAATACCGCACTGAGTCAATGCAGTCTTAGGCTCTCTGGTGTCAACACTGTCTGATTTTGGATTTTTTTTTTGTTTTCCAAAATCAGACTTGACACCAGAGAGGCTGAATACCGCACTGAGTCAATGCGGTCTTAGCCTCTCTGGTCTCAACACTCTGTCTGATTTTTTTTTTTTTTTTTTTTTTCCAAAATCAGACTTGACACCAGAGAAGCTGAATACCGCACTGAGTCAATGCGGTCTTAGCCTCTCTGGTGTCAACACTCTGTCTGATTTTGGATTTTTTTTTTTTTTTTTTTCCAAAATCAGACTTGACACCAGAGAGGCTGAATACCGCACTGAGTCAATGCGGTCTTAGCCTCTCTGGTCTCAACACTCTGTCTGATTTTGGATTTTTTTTTTTTTTCCCAAAATCAGACTTGACACCAGAGAGGCTGAATACCGCACTGAGTCAATGCGGTCTTAGCCTCTCTGGTCTCAACACTCTGTCTGATTTTGGATTTTTTTTTTTTTTTCCAAAATCAGACTTGACACCAGAGAGGCTGAATACCGCACTGAGTCAATGCGGTCTTAGCCTCTCTGGTGTCAACACTCTGTCTGATTTTGGATTTTTTTTTTTTTTCCAAAATCAGACTTGACACCAGAGAGGCTCAATACCGCACTGAGTCAATGCGGTCTTAGCCTCTCTGGTGTCAACACTCTGTCTGATTTTGGATTTTTTTTTTTTTTCCAAAATCAGACTTGACACCAGAGAGGCTGAATACCGCACTGAGTCAATGCGGTCTTAGCCTCTCTGGTCTCAACACTCTGTCTGATTTTGGATTTTTTTTTATTTTTTTTCCAAAATCAGACTTGACACCAGAGAGGCTGAATACCGCACTGACTCAATGCGGTCTTAGCCTCTCTGGTGTCAACACTCTGTCTGATTTTGGATTTTTTTTTTTTTTTCTAAAATCAGACTTGACACCAGAGAGGCTGAATACCGCACTGAGTCAATGCGGTCTTAGCCTCTCTGGTGTCAACACTCTGTCTGATTTTGGATTTTTTTTTTTTTTTCTAAAATCAGACTTGACACCAGAGAGGCTGAATACCGCACTGAGTCAATGCGGTCTTAGCCTCTCTGGTGTCAACACTCTGTCTGATTTTGGATTTTTTATTTTTTTTCCAAAATCAGACTTGACAACAGAGAGGCTGAATACCGCACTGAGTCAATGCAGTCTTAGGCTCTCTGGTGTCAACACTGTCTGATTTTGGATTTTTTTTTTTTTTTCCAAAATCAGACTTGACACCAGAGAGGCTGAATACCGCACTGAGTCAATGCGGTCTTAGCCTCTCTGGTCTCAACACTCTGTCTGATTTTTTTTTTTTTTTTTTTTTTCCAAAATCAGACTTGACACCAGAGAAGCTGAATACTGCACTGAGTCAATGCGGTCTTAGCCTCTCTGGTGTCAACACTCTGTCTGATTTTGGATTTTTTTTTTTTTTTTTTTCCAAAATCAGACTTGACACCAGAGAGGCTGAATACCGCACTGAGTCAATGCGGTCTTAGCCTCTCTGGTCTCAACACTCTGTCTGATTTTGGATTTTTTTTTTTTTTTCCCAAAATCAGACTTGACACCAGAGAGGCTGAATACCGCACTGAGTCAATGCGGTCTTAGCCTCTCTGGTCTCAACACTCTGTCTGATTTTGGATTTTTTTTTTTTTTTCCAAAATCAGACTTGACACCAGAGAGGCTGAATACCGCACTGAGTCAATGCGGTCTTAGCCTCTCTGGTGTCAACACTCTGTATGATTTTGGATTTTTTTTTTTTTTCCAAAATCAGACTTGACACCAGAGAGGCTCAATACCGCACTGAGTCAATGCGGTCTTAGCCTCTCTGGTCTCAACACTCTGTCTGATTTTGGATTTTTTTTTTTTTTCCCCAAATCAGACTTGACACCAGAGAGGCTGAATACCGCACTGAGTCAATGCGGTCTTAGCCTCCCTGGTCTCAACACTCTGTCTGATTTTGGATTTTTTTTTTTTTTTCCAAAATCAGACTTGACACCAGAGAGGCTGAATACCGCACTGAGTCAATGCGGTCTTAGCCTCTCTGGTGTCAACACTCTGTCTGATTTTGGATTTTTTTTTTTTTTCCAAAATCAGACTTGACACCAGAGAGGCTCAATACCGCACTGAGTCAATGCGGTCTTAGCCTCTCTGGTGTCAACACTCTGTCTGATTTTGGATTTTTTTTTTTTTTCCAAAATCAGACTTGACACCAGAGAGGCTGAATACCGCACTGAGTCAATGCGGTCTTAGCCTCTCTGGTCTCAACACTCTGTCTGATTTTGGATTTTTTTTTATTTTTTTTCCAAAATCAGACTTGACACCAGAGAGGCTGAATACCGCACTGACTCAATGCGGTCTTAGCCTCTCTGGTGTCAACACTCTGTCTGATTTTGGATTTTTTTTTTTTTTTCTAAAATCAGACTTGACACCAGAGAGGCTGAATACCGCACTGAGTCAATGCGGTCTTAGCCTCTCTGGTGTCAACACTCTGTCTGATTTTGGATTTTTTTTTTTTTTTCTAAAATCAGACTTGACACCAGAGAGGCTGAATACCGCACTGAGTCAATGCGGTCTTAGCCTCTCTGGTGTCAACACTCTGTCTGATTTTGGATTTTTTATTTTTTTTCCAAAATCAGACTTGACAACAGAGAGGCTGAATACCGCACTGAGTCAATGCAGTCTTAGGCTCTCTGGTGTCAACACTGTCTGATTTTGGATTTTTTTTTTTTTTTCCAAAATCAGACTTGACACCAGAGAGGCTGAATACCGCACTGAGTCAATGCGGTCTTAGCCTCTCTGGTCTCAACACTCTGTCTGATTTTTTTTTTTTTTTTTTTTTTCCAAAATCAGACTTGACACCAGAGAAGCTGAATACTGCACTGAGTCAATGCGGTCTTAGCCTCTCTGGTGTCAACACTCTGTCTGATTTTGGATTTTTTTTTTTTTTTTTTTCCAAAATCAGACTTGACACCAGAGAGGCTGAATACCGCACTGAGTCAATGCGGTCTTAGCCTCTCTGGTCTCAACACTCTGTCTGATTTTGGATTTTTTTTTTTTTTTCCCAAAATCAGACTTGACACCAGAGAGGCTGAATACCGCACTGAGTCAATGCGGTCTTAGCCTCTCTGGTCTCAACACTCTGTCTGATTTTGGATTTTTTTTTTTTTTTCCAAAATCAGACTTGACACCAGAGAGGCTGAATACCGCACTGAGTCAATGCGGTCTTAGCCTCTCTGGTGTCAACACTCTGTCTGATTTTGGATTTTTTTTTTTTTTCCAAAATCAGACTTGACACCAGAGAGGCTCAATACCGCACTGAGTCAATGCGGTCTTAGCCTCTCTGGTGTCAACACTCTGTCTGATTTTGGATTTTTTTTTTTTTTCCAAAATCAGACTTGACACCAGAGAGGCTGAATACCGCACTGACTCAATGCGGTCTTAGCCTCTCTGGTGTCAACACTCTGTCTGATTTTGGATTTTTTTTTTTTTTTCTAAAATCAGACTTGACACCAGAGAGGCTGAATACCGCACTGAGTCAATGCGGTCTTAGCCTCTCTGGTGTCAACACTCTGTCTGATTTTGGATTTTTTTTTTTTTTTCTAAAATCAGACTTGACACCAGAGAGGCTGAATACCGCACTGAGTCAATGCGGTCTTAGCCTCTCTGGTCTCAACACTCTGTCTGATTTTGGATATATTTTTTTTTTTTTCCAAAATCAGACTTGACACCAGAGAGGCTGAATACCGCACTGACTCAATGCGGTCTTAGCCTCTCTGGTGTCAACACTCTGTCTGATTTTGGATTTTTTTTTTTTTTCCAAAATCAGACTTGACACCAGAGAGGCTGAATACCGCACTGAGTCAATGCGGTCTTAGGCTCTCTGGTGTCAACACTGTCTGATTTTGGATTTTTTTTTTTTTTTCCAAAATCAGACTTGACACCAGAGAGGCTGAATACTGCACTGAGTCAATGCGGTCTTAGCCTCTCTGGTCTCAACACTCTGTCTGTTTTTTTTTTTTTTTTTTTTTTTTTTCCAAAATCAGACTTGACACCAGAGAAGCTGAATACCGCACTGAGTCAATGTGGTCTTAGCCTCTCTGGTCTCAACACTCTGTCTGATTTTGGATTTTTTTTTTTTTTTCCCAAAATCAGACTTGACACCAGAGAGGCTGAATACCGCACTGAGTCAATGCGGTCTTAGCCTCTCTGGTGTCAACACTCTGTCTGATTTTGGATTTTTTTTTTTTTTCCAAAATCAGACTTGACACCAGAGAGGCTGAATACCGCACTGAGTCAATGCGGTCTTAGCCTCTCTGGTCTCAACACTCTGTCTGATTTTGGATTTTTTTTTTTTTTTTCCAAAATCAGACTTGACACCAGAGAGGCTGAATACCGCACTGAGTCAATGCGGTCTTAGCCTCTCTGGTGTCAACACTCTGTCTGATTTTGGATTTTTTTTTTTTTTCCAAAATCAGACTTGACACCAGAGAGGCTGAATACCGCACTGACTCAATGCGGTCTTAGCCTCTCTGGTGTCAACACTCTGTCTGATTTTGGATTTTTTTTTTTTTTTCTAAAATCAGACTTGACACCAGAGAGGCTGAATACCGCACTGAGTCAATGCGGTCTTAGCCTCTCTGGTGTCAACACTCTGTCTGATTTTGGATTTTTTTTTTTTTTTTCTAAAATCAGACTTGACACCAGAGAGGCTGAATACCGCACTGAGTCAATGCGGTCTTAGCCTCTCTGGTCTCAACACTCTGTCTGATTTTGGATATTTTTTTTTTTTTTTCCAAAATCAGACTTGACACCAGATAGGCTGAATACCGCACTGACTCAATGCGGTCTTAGCCTCTCTGGTGTCAACACTCTGTCTGATTTTGGATTTTTTTTTTTTTTTCTAAAATCAGACTTGACACCAGAGAGGCTGAATACCGCACTGAGTCAATGCGGTCTTAGCCTCTCTGGTGTCAACACTCTGTCTGATTTTGGATTTTTTTTTTTTTTTTCAAAGTCAGACTTGACACCAGAGAGGCTGAATACCGCACTGAGTCAATGCGGTCTTAGCCTCTCTGGTGTCAACACTCTGTCTGATTTTGGATTTTTTTTTTTTTTCCAAAATCAGACTTGACACCAGAGAGGCTGAATACCGCACTGAGTCAATGCGGTCTTAGCCTCTCTGGTGTCAACACTCTGTCTGATTTTGGATTTTTTTTTTTTTTCCAAAATCAGACTTGACACCAGAGAGGCTGAATACCGCACTGAGTCAATGCGGTCTTAGCCTCTCTGGTCTCAACACTCTGTCTGATTTTGGATTTTTTTTTTTTTTTTTCCAAAATCAGACTTGACACCAGAGAGGCTGAATACCGCACTGAGTCAATGCGGTCTTAGCCTCTCTGGTGTCAACACTCTGTCTGATTTTGGATTTTTTTTTTTTTTTCCAAAATCAGACTTGACACCAGAGAGGCTGAATACCGCACTGAGTCAATGCGGTCTTAGCCTCTCTGGTGTCAACACTCTGTCTGATTTTGGATTTTTTTTTTTTTTCCAAAATCAGACTTGACACCAGAGAGGCTGAATACCGCACTGACTCAATGCGGTCTTAGCCTCTCTGGTGTCAACACTGTCTGATTTTGGATTTTTTTTTTTTTTTCTAAAATCAGACTTGACACCAGAGAGGCTGAATACCGCACTGAGTCAATGCGGTCTTAGCCTCTCTGGTGTCAACACTCTGTCTGATTTTGGATTTTTTTTTTTTTTTCTAAAATCAGACTTGACACCAGAGAGGCTGAATACCGCACTGAGTCAATGCGGTCTTAGCCTCTCTGGTCTCAACACTCTGTCTGATTTTGGATATTTTTTTTTTTTTTTCCAAAATCAGACTTGACACCAGAGAGGCTGAATACCGCACTGACTCAATGCGGTCTTAGCCTCTCTGGTGTCAACACTCTGTCTGATTTTGGATTCTTTTTTTTTTTTTCCAAAATCAGACTTGACACCAGAGAGGCTGAATACCGCACTGAGTCAATGCGGTCTTAGCCTCTCTGGTGTCAACACTCTGTCTGATTTTGGATTTTTTTTTTTTTTTTCAAAGTCAGACTTGACACCAGAGAGGCTGAATACCGCACTGAGTCAATGCGGTCTTAGCCTCTCTGGTGTCAACACTCTGTCTGATTTTGGATTTTTTTTTTTTTTCCAAAATCAGACTTGACACCAGAGAGGCTGAATACCGCACTGAGTCAATGCGGTCTTAGGCTCTCTGGTGTCAACACTGTCTGATTTTGGATTTTTTTTTTTTTTTCCAAAATCAGACTTGACACCAGAGAGGCTGAATACCGCACTGAGTCAATGCGGTCTTAGCCTCTCTGGTCTCAACACTCTGTCTGATTTTTTTTTTTTTTTTTTTTTTTTCCAAAATCAGACTTGACACCAGAGAAGCTGAATACCGCACTGAGTCAATGTGGTCTTAGCCTCTCTGGTGTCAACACTCTGTCTGATTTTGGATTTTTTTTTTTTTTTTTTTCCAAAATCAGACTTGACACCAGAGAGGCTGAATACCGCACTGAGTCAATGCGGTCTTAGCCTCTCTGGTCTCAACACTCTGTCTGATTTTGGATTTTTTTTTTTTTTTTCCCAAAATCAGACTTGACACCAGAGAGGCTGAATACCGCACTGAGTCAATGCGGTCTTAGCCTCTCTGGTCTCAACACTCTGTCTGATTTTGGATTTTTTTTTTTTTTTTCCAAAATCAGACTTGACACCAGAGAGGCTGAATACCGCACTGAGTCAATGCGGTCTTAGCCTCTCTGGTGTCAACACTCTGTCTGATTTTGGATTTTTTTTTTTTTTCCAAAATCAGACTTGACACCAGAGAGGCTGAATACCGCACTGAGTCAATGCGGTCTTAGCCTCTCTGGTGTCAACACTCTGTCTGATTTTGGATTTTTTTTTTTTTTCCAAAATCAGACTTGACACCAGAGAGGCTGAATACCGCACTGAGTCAATGCGGTCTTAGCCTCTCTGGTCTCAACACTCTGTCTGATTTTGGATTTTTTTTTTTTTTTTCCAAAATCAGACTTGACACCAGAGAGGCTGAATACCGCACTGAGTCAATGCGGTCTTAGCCTCTCTGGTGTCAACACTCTGTCTGATTTTGGATTTTTTTTTTTTTTCCAAAATCAGACTTGACACCAGAGAGGCTGAATACCGCACTGAGTCAATGCGGTCTTAGCCTCTCTGGTGTCAACACTCTGTCTGATTTTGGATTTTTTTTTTTTTTCCAAAATCAGACTTGACACCAGAGAGGCTGAATACCGCACTGAGTCAATGCGGTCTTAGCCTCTCTGGTGTCAACACTCTGTCTGATTTTGGATTTTTTTTTTTTTTCCAAAATCAGACTTGACACCAGAGAGGCTGAATACCGCACTGAGTCAATGCGGTCTTAGCCTCTCTGGTCTCAACACTCTGTCTGATTTTGGATTTTTTTTTTTTTTTTCCAAAATCAGACTTGACACCAGAGAGGCTGAATACCGCACTGAGTCAATGCGGTCTTAGCCTCTCTGGTGTCAACACTCTGTCTGATTTTGGATTTTTTTTTTTTTTCCAAAATCAGACTTGACACCAGAGAGGCTGAATACCGCACTGACTCAATGCGGTCTTAGCCTCTCTGGTGTCAACACTCTGTCTGATTTTGGATTTTTTTTTTTTTTTCTAAAATCAGACTTGACACCAGAGAGGCTGAATACCGCACTGAGTCAATGCGGTCTTAGCCTCTCTGGTGTCAACACTCTGTCTGATTTTGGATTTTTTTTTTTTTTTCTAAAATCAGACTTGACACCAGAGAGGCTGAATACCACACTGAGTCAATGCGGTCTTAGCCTCTCTGGTCTCAACACTCTGTCTGATTTTGGATATTTTTTTTTTTTTTTCCAAAATCAGACTTGACACCAGATAGGCTGAATACCGCACTGACTCAATGCGGTCTTAGCCTCTCTGGTGTCAACACTCTGTCTGATTTTGGATTTTTTTTTTTTTTTCTAAAATCAGACTTGACACCAGAGAGGCTGAATACCGCACTGAGTCAATGCGGTCTTAGCCTCTCTGGTGTCAACACTCTGTCTGATTTTGGATTTTTTTTTTTTTTTTCAAAGTCAGACTTGACACCAGAGAGGCTGAATACCGCACTGAGTCAATGCGGTCTTAGCCTCTCTGGTGTCAACACTCTGTCTGATTTTGGATTTTTTTTTTTTTTCCAAAATCAGACTTGACACCAGAGAGGCTGAATACCGCACTGAGTCAATGCGGTCTTAGCCTCTCTGGTCTCAACACTCTGTCTGATTTTGGATTTTTTTTTTTTTTTTTTCCAAAATCAGACTTGACACCAGAGAGGCTGAATACCGCACTGAGTCAATGCGGTCTTAGCCTCTCTGGTGTCAACACTCTGTCTGATTTTGGATTTTTTTTTTTTTTCCAAAATCAGACTTGACACCAGAGAGGCTGAATACCGCACTGAGTCAATGCGGTCTTAGCCTCTCTGGTGTCAACACTCTGTCTGATTTTGGATTTTTTATTTTTTTTCCAAAATCAGACTTGACAACAGAGAGGCTGAATACCGCACTGAGTCAATGCAGTCTTAGGCTCTCTGGTGTCAACACTGTCTGATTTTGGATTTTTTTTTTTTTTTCCAAAATCAGACTTGACACCAGAGAGGCTGAATACCGCACTGAGTCAATGCGGTCTTAGCCTCTCTGGTCTCAACACTCTGTCTGATTTTTTTTTTTTTTTTTTTTTTCCAAAATCAGACTTGACACCAGAGAAGCTGAATACCGCACTGAGTCAATGCGGTCTTAGCCTCTCTGGTGTCAACACTCTGTCTGATTTTGGATTTTTTTTTTTTTTTTTTTCCAAAATCAGACTTGACACCAGAGAGGCTGAATACCGCACTGAGTCAATGCGGTCTTAGCCTCTCTGGTCTCAACACTCTGTCTGATTTTGGATTTTTTTTTTTTTTTCCCAAAATCAGACTTGACACCAGAGAGGCTGAATACCGCACTGAGTCAATGCGGTCTTAGCCTCTCTGGTCTCAACACTCTGTCTGATTTTGGATTTTTTTTTTTTTTTCCAAAATCAGACTTGACACCAGAGAGGCTGAATACCGCACTGAGTCAATGCGGTCTTAGCCTCTCTGGTGTCAACACTCTGTCTGATTTTGGATTTTTTTTTTTTTTCCAAAATCAGACTTGACACCAGAGAGGCTCAATACCGCACTGAGTCAATGCGGTCTTAGCCTCTCTGGTGTCAACACTCTGTCTGATTTTGGATTTTTTTTTTTTTTCCAAAATCAGACTTGACACCAGAGAGGCTGAATACCGCACTGAGTCAATGCGGTCTTAGCCTCTCTGGTCTCAACACTCTGTCTGATTTTGGATTTTTTTTTATTTTTTTTCCAAAATCAGACTTGACACCAGAGAGGCTGAATACCGCACTGACTCAATGCGGTCTTAGCCTCTCTGGTGTCAACACTCTGTCTGATTTTGGATTTTTTTTTTTTTTTCTAAAATCAGACTTGACACCAGAGAGGCTGAATACCGCACTGAGTCAATGCGGTCTTAGCCTCTCTGGTGTCAACACTCTGTCTGATTTTGGATTTTTTTTTTTTTTTCTAAAATCAGACTTGACACCAGAGAGGCTGAATACCGCACTGAGTCAATGCGGTCTTAGCCTCTCTGGTGTCAACACTCTGTCTGATTTTGGATTTTTTATTTTTTTTCCAAAATCAGACTTGACAACAGAGAGGCTGAATACCGCACTGAGTCAATGCAGTCTTAGGCTCTCTGGTGTCAACACTGTCTGATTTTGGATTTTTTTTTTTTTTTCCAAAATCAGACTTGACACCAGAGAGGCTGAATACCGCACTGAGTCAATGCGGTCTTAGCCTCTCTGGTCTCAACACTCTGTCTGATTTTTTTTTTTTTTTTTTTTTTTTCCAAAATCAGACTTGACACCAGAGAAGCTGAATACCGCACTGAGTCAATGCGGTCTTAGCCTCTCTGGTGTCAACACTCTGTCTGATTTTGGATTTTTTTTTTTTTTTTTTTCCAAAATCAGACTTGACACCAGAGAGGCTGAATACCGCACTGAGTCAATGCGGTCTTAGCCTCTCTGGTCTCAACACTCTGTCTGATTTTGGATTTTTTTTTTTTTTTTCCCAAAATCAGACTTGACACCAGAGAGGCTGAATACCGCACTGAGTCAATGCGGTCTTAGCCTCTCTGGTCTCAACACTCTGTCTGATTTTGGATTTTTTTTTTTTTTTCCAAAATCAGACTTGACACCAGAGAGGCTGAATACCGCACTGAGTCAATGCGGTCTTAGCCTCTCTGGTGTCAACACTCTGTCTGATTTTGGATTTTTTTTTTTTTTCCAAAATCAGACTTGACACCAGAGAGGCTGAATACCGCACTGAGTCAATGCGGTCTTAGCCTCTCTGGTCTCAACACTCTGTCTGATTTTGGATTTTTTATTTTTTTTTCCAAAATCAGACTTGACACCAGAGAGGCTGAATACCGCACTGAGTCAATGCGGTCTTAGCCTCTCTGGTGTCAACACTCTGTCTGATTTTGGATTTTTTTTTTTTTTCCAAAATCAGACTTGACACCAGAGAGGCTGAATACCGCACTGACTCAATGCGGTCTTAGCCTCTCTGGTGTCAACACTCTGTCTGATTTTGGATTTTTTTTTTTTTTTCTAAAATCAGACTTGACACCAGAGAGGCTGAATACCGCACTGAGTCAATGCGGTCTTAGCCTCTCTGGTGTCAACACTCTGTCTGATTTTGGATTTTTTTTTTTTTTTTCTAAAATCAGACTTGACACCAGAGAGGCTGAATACCACACTGAGTCAATGCGGTCTTAGCCTCTCTGGTCTCAACACTCTGTCTGATTTTGGATATTTTTTTTTTTTTTTCCAAAATCAGACTTGACACCAGATAGGCTGAATACCGCACTGACTCAATGCGGTCTTAGCCTCTCTGGTGTCAACACTCTGTCTGATTTTGGATTTTTTTTTTTTTTTCTAAAATCAGACTTGACACCAGAGAGGCTGAATACCGCACTGAGTCAATGCGGTCTTAGCCTCTCTGGTGTCAACACTCTGTCTGATTTTGGATTTTTTTTTTTTTTTTCAAAGTCAGACTTGACACCAGAGAGGCTGAATACCGCACTGAGTCAATGCGGTCTTAGCCTCTCTGGTGTCAACACTCTGTCTGATTTTGGATTTTTTTTTTTTTTCCAAAATCAGACTTGACACCAGAGAGGCTGAATACCGCACTGAGTCAATGCGGTCTTAGCCTCTCTGGTGTCAACACTCTGTCTGATTTTGGATTTTTTTTTTTTTTCCAAAATCAGACTTGACACCAGAGAGGCTGAATACCGCACTGAGTCAATGCGGTCTTAGCCTCTCTGGTCTCAACACTCTGTCTGATTTTGGATTTTTTTTTTTTTTTTTTCCAAAATCAGACTTGACACCAGAGAGGCTGAATACCGCACTGAGTCAATGCGGTCTTAGCCTCTCTGGTGTCAACACTCTGTCTGATTTTGGATTTTTTTTTTTTTTCCAAAATCAGACTTGACACCAGAGAGGCTGAATACCGCACTGAGTCAATGCGGTCTTAGCCTCTCTGGTGTCAACACTCTGTCTGATTTTGGATTTTTTATTTTTTTTCCAAAATCAGACTTGACAACAGAGAGGCTGAATACCGCACTGAGTCAATGCAGTCTTAGGCTCTCTGGTGTCAACACTGTCTGATTTTGGATTTTTTTTTTTTTTTCCAAAATCAGACTTGACACCAGAGAGGCTGAATACCGCACTGAGTCAATGCGGTCTTAGCCTCTCTGGTCTCAACACTCTGTCTGATTTTTTTTTTTTTTTTTTTTTTCCAAAATCAGACTTGACACCAGAGAAGCTGAATACCGCACTGAGTCAATGCGGTCTTAGCCTCTCTGGTGTCAACACTCTGTCTGATTTTGGATTTTTTTTTTTTTTTTTTTCCAAAATCAGACTTGACACCAGAGAGGCTGAATACCGCACTGAGTCAATGCGGTCTTAGCCTCTCTGGTCTCAACACTCTGTCTGATTTTGGATTTTTTTTTTTTTTTCCCAAAATCAGACTTGACACCAGAGAGGCTGAATACCGCACTGAGTCAATGCGGTCTTAGCCTCTCTGGTCTCAACACTCTGTCTGATTTTGGATTTTTTTTTTTTTTTCCAAAATCAGACTTGACACCAGAGAGGCTGAATACCGCACTGAGTCAATGCGGTCTTAGCCTCTCTGGTGTCAACACTCTGTCTGATTTTGGATTTTTTTTTTTTTTCCAAAATCAGACTTGACACCAGAGAGGCTCAATACCGCACTGAGTCAATGCGGTCTTAGCCTCTCTGGTGTCAACACTCTGTCTGATTTTGGATTTTTTTTTTTTTTCCAAAATCAGACTTGACACCAGAGAGGCTGAATACCGCACTGAGTCAATGCGGTCTTAGCCTCTCTGGTCTCAACACTCTGTCTGATTTTGGATTTTTTTTTATTTTTTTTCCAAAATCAGACTTGACACCAGAGAGGCTGAATACCGCACTGACTCAATGCGGTCTTAGCCTCTCTGGTGTCAACACTCTGTCTGATTTTGGATTTTTTTTTTTTTTTCTAAAATCAGACTTGACACCAGAGAGGCTGAATACCGCACTGAGTCAATGCGGTCTTAGCCTCTCTGGTGTCAACACTCTGTCTGATTTTGGATTTTTTTTTTTTTTTCTAAAATCAGACTTGACACCAGAGAGGCTGAATACCGCACTGAGTCAATGCGGTCTTAGCCTCTCTGGTGTCAACACTCTGTCTGATTTTGGATTTTTTATTTTTTTTCCAAAATCAGACTTGACAACAGAGAGGCTGAATACCGCACTGAGTCAATGCAGTCTTAGGCTCTCTGGTGTCAACACTGTCTGATTTTGGATTTTTTTTTTTTTTTCCAAAATCAGACTTGACACCAGAGAGGCTGAATACCGCACTGAGTCAATGCGGTCTTAGCCTCTCTGGTCTCAACACTCTGTCTGATTTTTTTTTTTTTTTTTTTTTTTCCAAAATCAGACTTGACACCAGAGAAGCTGAATACCGCACTGAGTCAATGCGGTCTTAGCCTCTCTGGTGTCAACACTCTGTCTGATTTTGGATTTTTTTTTTTTTTTTTTTCCAAAATCAGACTTGACACCAGAGAGGCTGAATACCGCACTGAGTCAATGCGGTCTTAGCCTCTCTGGTCTCAACACTCTGTCTGATTTTGGATTTTTTTTTTTTTTTCCCAAAATCAGACTTGACACCAGAGAGGCTGAATACCGCACTGAGTCAATGCGGTCTTAGCCTCTCTGGTCTCAACACTCTGTCTGATTTTGGATTTTTTTTTTTTTTTCCAAAATCAGACTTGACACCAGAGAGGCTGAATACCGCACTGAGTCAATGCGGTCTTAGCCTCTCTGGTGTCAACACTCTGTCTGATTTTGGATTTTTTTTTTTTTTCCAAAATCAGACTTGACACCAGAGAGGCTGAATACCGCACTGAGTCAATGCGGTCTTAGCCTCTCTGGTCTCAACACTCTGTCTGATTTTGGATTTTTTTTTTTTTTTTCCAAAATCAGACTTGACACCAGAGAGGCTGAATACCGCACTGAGTCAATGCGGTCTTAGCCTCTCTGGTGTCAACACTCTGTCTGATTTTGGATTTTTTTTTTTTTTCCAAAATCAGACTTGACACCAGAGAGGCTGAATACCGCACTGAGTCAATGCGGTCTTAGCCTCTCTGGTGTCAACACTCTGTCTGATTTTGGATTTTTTTTTTTTTTTTCTAAAATCAGACTTGACACCAGAGAGGCTGAATACCACACTGAGTCAATGCGGTCTTAGCCTCTCTGGTCTCAACACTCTGTCTGATTTTGGATTTTTTTTTTTTTTTTCTAAAATCAGACTTGACACCAGAGAGGCTGAATACCACACTGAGTCAATGCGGTCTTAGCCTCTCTGGTCTCAACACTCTGTCTGATTTTGGATATTTTTTTTTTTTTTTCCAAAATCAGACTTGACACCAGATAGGCTGAATACCGCACTGACTCAATGCGGTCTTAGCCTCTCTGGTGTCAACACTCTGTCTGATTTTGGATTTTTTTTTTTTTTTCTAAAATCAGACTTGACACCAGAGAGGCTGAATACCGCACTGAGTCAATGCGGTCTTAGCCTCTCTGGTGTCAACACTCTGTCTGATTTTGGATTTTTTTTTTTTTTTTCAAAGTCAGACTTGACACCAGAGAGGCTGAATACCGCACTGAGTCAATGCGGTCTTAGCCTCTCTGGTGTCAACACTCTGTCTGATTTTGGATTTTTTTTTTTTTTCCAAAATCAGACTTGACACCAGAGAGGCTGAATACCGCACTGAGTCAATGCGGTCTTAGCCTCTCTGGTGTCAACACTCTGTCTGATTTTGGATTTTTTTTTTTTTTCCAAAATCAGACTTGACACCAGAGAGGCTGAATACCGCACTGAGTCAATGCGGTCTTAGCCTCTCTGGTCTCAACACTCTGTCTGATTTTGGATTTTTTTTTTTTTTTTTCCAAAATCAGACTTGACACCAGAGAGGCTGAATACCGCACTGAGTCAATGCGGTCTTAGCCTCTCTGGTGTCAACACTCTGTCTGATTTTGGATTTTTTTCCTTTTTCCAAAATCAGACTTGACACCAGAGAGGCTGAATACCGCACTGAGTCAATGCGGTCTTAGCCTCTCTGGTGTCAACACTCTGTCTGATTTTGGATTTTTTTTTTTTTTCCAAAATCAGACTTGACACCAGAGAGGCTGAATACCGCACTGAGTCAATGCGGTCTTAGCCTCTCTGGTCTCAACACTCTGTCTGGTTTTGGATTTTTTTTTTTTTTTTTCCAAAATCAGACTTGACACCAGAGAGGCTGAATACCGCACTGAGTCAATGCGGTCTTAGCCTCTCTGGTGTCAACACTCTGTCTGATTTTGGATTTTTTTTTTTTTTCCAAAATCAGACTTGACACCAGAGAGGCTGAATACCGCACTGAGTCAATGCGGTCTTAGCCTCTCTGGTGTCAACACTCTGTCTGATTTTGGATTTTTTATTTTTTTTCCAAAATCAGACTTGACAACAGAGAGGCTGAATACCGCACTGAGTCAATGCAGTCTTAGGCTCTCTGGTGTCAACACTGTCTGATTTTGGATTTTTTATTTTTTTTCCAAAATCAGACTTGACACCAGAGAGGCTGAATACCGCACTGAGTCAATGCGGTCTTAGCCTCTCTGGTCTCAACACTCTGTCTGATTTTTTTTTTTTTTTTTTTTTTTCCAAAATCAGACTTGACACCAGAGAAGCTGAATACCGCACTGAGTCAATGCGGTCTTAGCCTCTCTGGTGTCAACACTCTGTCTGATTTTGGATTTTTTTTTTTTTTTTTTTCCAAAATCAGACTTGACACCAGAGAGGCTGAATACCGCACTGAGTCAATGCGGTCTTAGCCTCTCTGGTCTCAACACTCTGTCTGATTTTGGATTTTTTTTTTTTTTTCCCAAAATCAGACTTGACACCAGAGAGGCTGAATACCGCACTGAGTCAATGCGGTCTTAGCCTCTCTGGTCTCAACACTCTGTCTGATTTTGGATTTTTTTTTTTTTTTTCCAAAATCAGACTTGACACCAGAGAGGCTGAATACCGCACTGAGTCAATGCGGTCTTAGCCTCTCTGGTGTCAACACTCTGTCTGATTTTGGATTTTTTTTTTTTTTCCAAAATCAGACTTGACACCAGAGAGGCTCAATACCGCACTGAGTCAATGCGGTCTTAGCCTCTCTGGTGTCAACACTCTGTCTGATTTTGGATTTTTTTTTTTTTTCCAAAATCAGACTTGACACCAGAGAGGCTGAATACCGCACTGAGTCAATGCGGTCTTAGCCTCTCTGGTCTCAACACTCTGTCTGATTTTAGATTTTTTTTTATTTTTTTTCCAAAATCAGACTTGACACCAGAGAGGCTGAATACCGCACTGACTCAATGCGGTCTTAGCCTCTCTGGTGTCAACACTCTGTCTGATTTTGGATTTTTTTTTTTTTTTCTAAAATCAGACTTGACACCAGAGAGGCTGAATACCGCACTGAGTCAATGCGGTCTTAGCCTCTCTGGTGTCAACACTCTGTCTGATTTTGGATTTTTTTTTTTTTTTCTAAAATCAGACTTGACACCAGAGAGGCTGAATACCGCACTGAGTCAATGCGGTCTTAGCCTCTCTGGTGTCAACACTCTGTCTGATTTTGGATTTTTTATTTTTTTTCCAAAATCAGACTTGACAACAGAGAGGCTGAATACCGCACTGAGTCAATGCAGTCTTAGGCTCTCTGGTGTCAACACTGTCTGATTTTGGATTTTTTTTTTTTTTTCCAAAATCAGACTTGACACCAGAGAGGCTGAATACCGCACTGAGTCAATGCGGTCTTAGCCTCTCTGGTCTCAACACTCTGTCTGATTTTTTTTTTTTTTTTTTTTTTCCAAAATCAGACTTGACACCAGAGAAGCTGAATACCGCACTGAGTCAATGCGGTCTTAGCCTCTCTGGTGTCAACACTCTGTCTGATTTTGGATTTTTTTTTTTTTTTTTTTCCAAAATCAGACTTGACACCAGAGAGGCTGAATACCGCACTGAGTCAATGCGGTCTTAGCCTCTCTGGTCTCAACACTCTGTCTGATTTTGGATTTTTTTTTTTTTTTCCCAAAATCAGACTTGACACCAGAGAGGCTGAATACCGCACTGAGTCAATGCGGTCTTAGCCTCTCTGGTCTCAACACTCTGTCTGATTTTGGATTTTTTTTTTTTTTTCTAAAATCAGACTTGACACCAGAGAGGCTGAATACCGCACTGAGTCAATGCGGTCTTAGCCTCTCTGGTGTCAACACTCTGTCTGATTTTGGATTTTTTTTTTTTTTCCAAAATCAGACTTGACACCAGAGAGGCTCAATACCGCACTGAGTCAATGCGGTCTTAGCCTCTCTGGTGTCAACACTCTGTCTGATTTTGGATTTTTTTTTTTTTTCCAAAATCAGACTTGACACCAGAGAGGCTGAATACCGCACTGAGTCAATGCGGTCTTAGCCTCTCTGGTCTCAACACTCTGTCTGATTTTGGATTTTTTTTTATTTTTTTTCCAAAATCAGACTTGACACCAGAGAGGCTGAATACCGCACTGACTCAATGCGGTCTTAGCCTCTCTGGTCTCAACACTCTGTCTGATTTTGGATATTTTTTTTTTTTTTCCAAAATCAGACTTGACACCAGAGAGGCTGAATACCGCACTGACTCAATGCGGTCTTAGCCTCTCTGGTGTCAACACTCTGTCTGATTTTGGATTTTTTTTTTTTTTCCAAAATCAGACTTGACACCAGAGAGGCTGAATACCGCACTGAGTCAATGCGGTCTTAGGCTCTCTGGTGTCAACACTGTCTGATTTTGGATTTTTTTTTTTTTTTTTTTCCAAAATCAGACTTGACACCAGAGAGGCTGAATACCGCACTGAGTCAATGCGGTCTTAGCCTCTCTGGTCTCAACACTCTGTCTGATTTTGGATTTTTTTTTTTTTTTCCCAAAATCAGACTTGACACCAGAGAGGCTGAATACCGCACTGAGTCAATGCGGTCTTAGCCTCTCTGGTCTCAACACTGTCTGATTTTGGATTTTTTTTTTTTTTTCCAAAATCAGACTTGACACCAGAGAGGCTGAATACCGCACTGAGTCAATGCGGTCTTAGCCTCTCTGGTGTCAACACTCTGTCTGATTTTGGATTTTTTTTTTTTTTCCAAAATCAGACTTGACACCAGAGAGGCTGAATACCGCACTGAGTCAATGCGGTCTTAGCCTCTCTGGTGTCAACACTCTGTCTGATTTTGGATTTTTTTTTTTTTTCCAAAATCAGACTTGACACCAGAGAGGCTGAATACCGCACTGAGTCAATGCGGTCTTAGCCTCTCTGGTCTCAACACTCTGTCTGATTTTGGATTTTTTTTTTTTTTTTCCAAAATCAGACTTGACACCAGAGAGGCTGAATACCGCACTGAGTCAATGCGGTCTTAGCCTCTCTGGTGTCAACACTCTGTCTGATTTTGGATTTTTTTTTTTTTTCCAAAATCAGACTTGACACCAGAGAGGCTGAATACCGCACTGAGTCAATGCGGTCTTAGCCTCTCTGGTGTCAACACTCTGTCTGATTTTGGATTTTTTTTTTTTTTCCAAAATCAGACTTGACACCAGAGAGGCTGAATACCGCACTGAGTCAATGCGGTCTTAGCCTCTCTGGTGTCAACACTCTGTCTGATTTTGGATTTTTTTTTTTTTTCCAAAATCAGACTTGACACCAGAGAGGCTGAATACCGCACTGAGTCAATGCGGTCTTAGCCTCTCTGGTCTCAACACTCTGTCTGATTTTGGATTTTTTTTTTTTTTTTCCAAAATCAGACTTGACACCAGAGAGGCTGAATACCGCACTGAGTCAATGCGGTCTTAGCCTCTCTGGTGTCAACACTCTGTCTGATTTTGGATTTTTTTTTTTTTTCCAAAATCAGACTTGACACCAGAGAGGCTGAATACCGCACTGACTCAATGCGGTCTTAGCCTCTCTGGTGTCAACACTCTGTCTGATTTTGGATTTTTTTTTTTTTTTCTAAAATCAGACTTGACACCAGAGAGGCTGAATACCGCACTGAGTCAATGCGGTCTTAGCCTCTCTGGTGTCAACACTCTGTCTGATTTTGGATTTTTTTTTTTTTTTTCTAAAATCAGACTTGACACCAGAGAGGCTGAATACCGCACTGAGTCAATGCGGTCTTAGCCTCTCTGGTCTCAACACTCTGTCTGATTTTGGATATTTTTTTTTTTTTTTCCAAAATCAGACTTGACACCAGATAGGCTGAATACCGCACTGACTCAATGCGGTCTTAGCCTCTCTGGTGTCAACACTCTGTCTGATTTTGGATTTTTTTTTTTTTTTCTAAAATCAGACTTGACAAGTCAAGTCAAGTCAAGTCAAATTTTATTTATATAGCACCTTTCATACACAAAGGCAATTCAAGGTGCTTTACAAAAAAATAATCGAAAAAACAAGCAGCAAAGCAATGCACATATAAAAAACACATAAAAAAACACAGCCGACAGTTTTAGTTAAAATATATACTCAAATTAACAAACATGAAACATTATTTCTGTTTTAAATAAGTTACAAGGCACTCTTCAGTATTATTATTACATGTACAGTCCATTTGTTGGAAATGTACAGGAAAAATCTTTTTAAAATTACAGGCCGAGAGAGGCAGTAGTTTAGTAGCAGTTAAAAGCAAGAGTAAACATAAAGGTCTTTAGCTTGGATTTAAAAATAGGCAGAGTAGGGGCAGATCTAATGTGTTCAGGGAGTTTGTTCCAGTTATGAGAGGCATAGTGGGAGAACGCGGCTTCACCATGTTTAGATTTGGTCCTTGGGACAATTAGTAGACCAGTGCCTGAAGATCTCAGGGATCTGGATGGTTCATAGTGTAGAAGCATTTCAGAGATGTAGTGTGGGCCTGACCCGTTGAGAGATTTGTAAACTATTAGCAGAATTTTAAAGTCTATTCTAAGATTTACTGGCAGCCAATGCAGGGATTTGAGAACTGGTGTAATGTGTTCAGCTTTCTTGGTTCTTGTTAGAACTCTAGCAGCCGCATTCTGAATGAGCTGAAGTTGTTTAACAGCTTTTTTGGGAAGACCATTGAAAAGACTGTTGCAGTAGTCTAGCCTGCTAGAAATGAAAGCATGAATTAGTTTTTCAAGATCTTGTTTGGACATATAGCCTCTAATCCTTGCTATATTTTTTAGATGATAGAAGGCAGATTTTCTTATAAGCTTGATGTGGGAGTTGAAATTTAGATCAGAGTCAATAATAATGCCAAGATTTTTTACCTGGTCCTTTGGCTTCAGAGATAGGGATTCGAGGTGAGCAGTAACTTTGAGCCTATCTTCTTTTTTGCCGAAGACAATTATCTCTGTTTTGTCTTTATTAAGTTGGAGAAAATTCTGGCACATCCAATCATTAATTTGCGCAAGGCACTGACACAGTGACTCTATGGGGGCATAGTCATCCGATGAGAGGGCTATGTAGAGTTGGGTGTCATCTGCATAGCTATGATAAGCTATTTTGTTTTTTTGCATAATTAGGCCCAGAGAGAGCATATAAAGGTTAAACAGGACAGGACCTAAAATTGATCCTTGGGGTACCCCACATGTCATTTTGGTTTGGTCAGATGTGTAGTTGCCAATGGAGACAAAGTAGTTCCTGTCTTGCAGATAAGATCTGAACCACTCTAGGACCGTGCCGGAAAGCCCGACCCAGTTTTCCAGTCTGTCCAATAGAATTTCGTGGTCAACCGTATCAAAGGCAGCGCTGAGGTCTAGTAACACTAAGATTGAGATTTTACCTGAATCAGTGTTCATTCGGATGTCATTTATAACTCTGATAAGCGCAGTTTCGGTGCTATGATGGGGTCGGAAGCCTGATTGGAAAGGATCTAGGAGGTCATTGGAGGATAGAAAGGTATTGAGTTGTTGGTAGACAGTTTTTTCGAGTATTTTGCTAATAAAGGGAAGATTTGATATTGGTCTGTAATTGCTGATTATAGAGGGGTCGAGGCTACGCTTCTTTAGCAAGGGCTTAACAACTGCAGTTTTTAGAGATTTTGGGAAAATGCCTGTAAGAAGAGAGGTATTAATTATCTTCAGTATGTCGGTCGCCAGGCAACTGTAGACATTTTTTAGAAAGCTTGTTGGCAGGGTGTCTAGGCAACACGATGAGGATTTAAGGCCTCGTATCGTTTCTTCTAGTTTCTTGTGGTCAATGACATTGAACTGAGTCATGTTAATTAAGCACCTATTCTGTGGGTGCGGCGGAGCCACATTTGTTCTTGATGTGGAAATAGTTAGTCTGATATTTATAATTTTATCCCTAAAGAAGGTTGCAAATTCATTGCATTTGACATTGGATAGAAGATCAGGGGCAATTTGTGGGGGGGGGTTTGTCAGCCTGTCAACAGTGGCAAAAAGAGTGCGAGCGTCATTGGTGTTTTTGCTGATAATGTCGGAGAAGAAGAATTTTCTGGAATTTTTTAGTTCCTGGTTGACACCAGAGAGGCTGAATACCGCACTGAGTCAATGCGGTCTTAGCCTCTCTGGTGTCAACACTCTGTCTGATTTTGGATTTTTTTTTTTTTTTTCAAAGTCAGACTTGACACCAGAGAGGCTGAATACCGCACTGAGTCAATGCGGTCTTAGCCTCTCTGGTGTCAACACTCTGTCTGATTTTGGATTTTTTTTTTTTTTCCAAAATCAGACTTGACACCAGAGAGGCTGAATACCGCACTGAGTCAATGCGGTCTTAGCCTCTCTGGTGTCAACACTCTGTCTGATTTTGGATTTTTTTTTTTTTTCCAAAATCAGACTTGACACCAGAGAGGCTGAATACCGCACTGAGTCAATGCGGTCTTAGCCTCTCTGGTCTCAACACTCTGTCTGATTTTGGATTTTTTTTTTTTTTTTTTCCAAAATCAGACTTGACACCAGAGAGGCTGAATACCGCACTGAGTCAATGCGGTCTTAGCCTCTCTGGTGTCAACACTCTGTCTGATTTTGGATTTTTTTTTTTTTTCCAAAATCAGACTTGACACCAGAGAGGCTGAATACCGCACTGAGTCAATGCGGTCTTAGCCTCTCTGGTGTCAACACTCTGTCTGATTTTGGATTTTTTTTTTTTTTCCAAAATCAGACTTGACACCAGAGAGGCTGAATACCGCACTGACTCAATGCGGTCTTAGCCTCTCTGGTGTCAACACTGTCTGATTTTGGATTTTTTTTTTTTTTTCTAAAATCAGACTTGACACCAGAGAGGCTGAATACCGCACTGAGTCAATGCGGTCTTAGCCTCTCTGGTGTCAACACTCTGTCTGATTTTGGATTTTTTTTTTTTTTCTAAAATCAGACTTGACACCAGAGAGGCTGAATACCGCACTGAGTCAATGCGGTTAGCCTCTCTGGTCTCAACACTCTGTCTGATTTTGGATATTTTTTTTTTTTTTTCCAAAATCAGACTTGACACCAGAGAGGCTGAATACCGCACTGACTCAATGCAGTCTTAGCCTCTCTGGTGTCAACACTCTGTCTGATTTTGGATTCTTTTTTTTTTTTTTTCCAAAATCAGACTTGACACCAGAGAGGCTGAATACCGCACTGAGTCAATGCGGTCTTAGCCTCTCTGGTGTCAACACTCTGTCTGATTTTGGATTTTTTTTTTTTTTTTCAAAGTCAGACTTGACACCAGAGAGGCTGAATACCGCACTGAGTCAATGCGGTCTTAGCCTCTCTGGTGTCAACACTCTGTCTGATTTTGGATTTCTTTTTTTTTTCCAAAATCAGACTTGACACCAGAGAGGCTGAATACCGCACTGAGTCAATGCGGTCTTAGGCTCTCTGGTGTCAACACTGTCTGATTTTGGATTTTTTTTTTTTTTTCCAAAATCAGACTTGACACCAGAGAGGCTGAATACCGCACTGAGTCAATGCGGTCTTAGCCTCTCTGGTCTCAACACTCTGTCTGATTTTTTTTTTTTTTTTTTTTTTTTCCAAAATCAGACTTGACACCAGAGAAGCTGAATACCGCACTGAGTCAATGTGGTCTTAGCCTCTCTGGTGTCAACACTCTGTCTGATTTTGGATTTTTTTTTTTTTTTTTTTTCCAAAATCAGACTTGACACCAGAGAGGCTGAATACCGCACTGAGTCAATGCGGTCTTAGCCTCTCTGGTCTCAACACTCTGTCTGATTTTGGATTTTTTTTTTTTTTTTCCCAAAATCAGACTTGACACCAGAGAGGCTGAATACCGCACTGAGTCAATGCGGTCTTAGCCTCTCTGGTCTCAACACTCTGTCTGATTTTGGATTTTTTTTTTTTTTTTCCAAAATCAGACTTGACACCAGAGAGGCTGAATACCGCACTGAGTCAATGCGGTCTTAGCCTCTCTGGTGTCAACACTCTGTCTGATTTTGGATTTTTTTTTTTTTTCCAAAATCAGACTTGACACCAGAGAGGCTGAATACCGCACTGAGTCAATGCGGTCTTAGCCTCTCTGGTGTCAACACTCTGTCTGATTTTGGATTTTTTTTTTTTTTTCCAAAATCAGACTTGACACCAGAGAGGCTGAATACCGCACTGAGTCAATGCGGTCTTAGCCTCTCTGGTGTCAACACTCTGTCTGATTTTGGATTTTTTTTTTTTTTCCAAAATCAGACTTGACACCAGAGAGGCTGAATACCGCACTGAGTCAATGCGGTCTTAGCCTCTCTGGTGTCAACACTCTGTCTGATTTTGGATTTTTTTTTTTTTTCCAAAATCAGACTTGACACCAGAGAGGCTGAATACCGCACTGAGTCAATGCGGTCTTAGGCTCTCTGGTGTCAACACTGTCTGATTTTGGATTTTTTTTTTTTTTTCCAAAATCAGACTTGACACCAGAGAGGCTGAATACCGCACTGAGTCAATGCGGTCTTAGCCTCTCTGGTCTCAACACTCTGTCTGATTTTTTTTTTTTTTTTTTTTTTTTCCAAAATCAGACTTGACACCAGAGAAGCTGAATACCGCACTGAGTCAATGTGGTCTTAGCCTCTCTGGTGTCAACACTCTGTCTGATTTTGGATTTTTTTTTTTTTTTTTTTCCAAAATCAGACTTGACACCAGAGAGGCTGAATACCGCACTGAGTCAATGCGGTCTTAGCCTCTCTGGTCTCAACACTCTGTCTGATTTTGGATTTTTTTTTTTTTTTTCCCAAAATCAGACTTGACACCAGAGAGGCTGAATACCGCACTGAGTCAATGCGGTCTTAGCCTCTCTGGTCTCAACACTCTGTCTGATTTTGGATTTTTTTTTTTTTTTTCCAAAATCAGACTTGACACCAGAGAGGCTGAATACCGCACTGAGTCAATGCGGTCTTAGCCTCTCTGGTGTCAACACTCTGTCTGATTTTGGATTTTTTTTTTTTTTCCAAAATCAGACTTGACACCAGAGAGGCTGAATACCGCACTGAGTCAATGCGGTCTTAGCCTCTCTGGTGTCAACACTCTGTCTGATTTTGGATTTTTTTTTTTTTTCCAAAATCAGACTTGACACCAGAGAGGCTGAATACCGCACTGAGTCAATGCGGTCTTAGCCTCTCTGGTCTCAACACTCTGTCTGATTTTGGATTTTTTTTTTTTTTTTCCAAAATCAGACTTGACACCAGAGAGGCTGAATACCGCACTGAGTCAATGCGGTCTTAGCCTCTCTGGTGTCAACACTCTGTCTGATTTTGGATTTTTTTTTTTTTTCCAAAATCAGACTTGACACCAGAGAGGCTGAATACCGCACTGAGTCAATGCGGTCTTAGCCTCTCTGGTGTCAACACTCTGTCTGATTTTGGATTTTTTTTTTTTTTCCAAAATCAGACTTGACACCAGAGAGGCTGAATACCGCACTGAGTCAATGCGGTCTTAGCCTCTCTGGTGTCAACACTCTGTCTGATTTTGGATTTTTTTTTTTTTTCCAAAATCAGACTTGACACCAGAGAGGCTGAATACCGCACTGAGTCAATGCGGTCTTAGCCTCTCTGGTCTCAACACTCTGTCTGATTTTGGATTTTTTTTTTTTTTTTCCAAAATCAGACTTGACACCAGAGAGGCTGAATACCGCACTGAGTCAATGCGGTCTTAGCCTCTCTGGTGTCAACACTCTGTCTGATTTTGGATTTTTTTTTTTTTTCCAAAATCAGACTTGACACCAGAGAGGCTGAATACCGCACTGACTCAATGCGGTCTTAGCCTCTCTGGTGTCAACACTCTCTCTGATTTTGGATTTTTTTTTTTTTTTCTAAAATCAGACTTGACACCAGAGAGGCTGAATACCGCACTGAGTCAATGCGGTCTTAGCCTCTCTGGTGTCAACACTCTGTCTGATTTTGGATTTTTTTTTTTTTTTTCTAAAATCAGACTTGACACCAGAGAGGCTGAATACCACACTGAGTCAATGCGGTCTTAGCCTCTCTGGTCTCAACACTCTGTCTGATTTTGGATATATTTTTTTTTTTTTCCAAAATCAGACTTGACACCAGATAGGCTGAATACTGCACTGACTCAATGCGGTCTTAGCCTCTCTGGTGTCAACACTCTGTCTGATTTTGGATTTTTTTTTTTTTTTCTAAAATCAGACTTGACACCAGAGAGGCTGAATACCGCACTGAGTCAATGCGGTCTTAGCCTCTCTGGTGTCAACACTCTGTCTGATTTTGGATTTTTTTTTTTTTTTTCAAAGTCAGACTTGACACCAGAGAGGCTGAATACCGCACTGAGTCAATGCGGTCTTAGCCTCTCTGGTGTCAACACTCTGTCTGATTTTGGATTTTTTTTTTTTTTCCAAAATCAGACTTGACACCAGAGAGGCTGAATACCGCACTGAGTCAATGCGGTCTTAGCCTCTCTGGTGTCAACACTCTGTCTGATTTTGGATTTTTTTTTTTTTTCCAAAATCAGACTTGACACCAGAGAGGCTGAATACCGCACTGAGTCAATGCGGTCTTAGCCTCTCTGGTGTCAACACTCTGTCTGATTTTGGATTTTTTTTTTTTTTCCAAAATCAGACTTGACACCAGAGAGGCTGAATACCGCACTGAGTCAATGCGGTCTTAGCCTCTCTGGTGTCAACACTCTGTCTGATTTTGGATTTTTTTTTTTTCTCCAAAATCAGACTTGACACCAGAGAGGCTGAATACCGCACTGACTCAATGCGGTCTTAGCCTCTCTGGTGTCAACACTGTCTGATTTTGGATTTTTTTTTTTTTTTCTAAAATCAGACTTGACACCAGAGAGGCTGAATACCGCACTGAGTCAATGCGGTCTTAGCCTCTCTGGTGTCAACACTCTGTCTGATTTTGGATTTTTTTTTTTTTTTCTAAAATCAGACTTGACACCAGAGAGGCTGAATACCGCACTGAGTCAATGCGGTCTTAGCCTCTCTGGTCTCAACACTCTGTCTGATTTTGGATATTTTTTTTTTTTTTTCCAAAATCAGACTTGACACCAGAGAGGCTGAATACCGCACTGACTCAATGCGGTCTTAGCCTCTCTGGTGTCAACACTCTGTCTGATTTTGGATTCTTTTTTTTTTTTTCCAAAATCAGACTTGACACCAGAGAGGCTGAATACCGCACTGAGTCAATGCGGTCTTAGCCTCTCTGGTCTCAACACTCTGTCTGATTTTTTTTTTTTTTTTTTTTTTTTCCAAAATCAGACTTGACACCAGAGAAGCTGAATACCGCACTGAGTCAATGTGGTCTTAGCCTCTCTGGTGTCAACACTCTGTCTGATTTTGGATTTTTTTTTTTTTTTTTTTCCAAAATCAGACTTGACACCAGAGAGGCTGAATACCGCACTGAGTCAATGCGGTCTTAGCCTCTCTGGTCTCAACACTCTGTCTGATTTTGGATTTTTTTTTTTTTTTCCCCAAAATCAGACTTGACACCAGAGAGGCTGAATACCGCACTGAGTCAATGCGGTCTTAGCCTCTCTGGTCTCAACACTCTGTCTGATTTTGGATTTTTTTTTTTTTTTCCAAAATCAGACTTGACACCAGAGAGGCTGAATACCGCACTGAGTCAATGCGGTTTTAGCCTCTCTGGTGTCAACACTCTGTCTGATTTTGGATTTTTTTTTTTTTTCCAAAATCAGACTTGACACCAGAGAGGCTGAATACCGCACTGAGTCAATGCGGTCTTAGCCTCTCTGGTGTCAACACTCTGTCTGATTTTGGATTTTTTTTTTTTTTCCAAAATCAGACTTGACACCAGAGAGGCTGAATACCGCACTGAGTCAATGCGGTCTTAGCCTCTCTGGTCTCAACACTCTGTCTGATTTTGGATTTTTTTTTTTTTTTTCCAAAATCAGACTTGACACCAGAGAGGCTGAATACCGCACTGAGTCAATGCGGTCTTAGCCTCTCTGGTGTCAACACTCTGTCTGATTTTGGATTTTTTTTTTTTTTCCAAAATCAGACTTGACACCAGAGAGGCTGAATACCGCACTGAGTCAATGCGGTCTTAGCCTCTCTGGTGTCAACACTCTGTCTGATTTTGGATTTTTTTTTTTTTTCCAAAATCAGACTTGACACCAGAGAGGCTGAATACCGCACTGAGTCAATGCGGTCTTAGCCTCTCTGGTGTCAACACTCTGTCTGATTTTGGATTTTTTTTTTTTTTCCAAAATCAGACTTGACACCAGAGAGGCTGAATACCGCACTGAGTCAATGCGGTCTTAGCCTCTCTGGTCTCAACACTCTGTCTGATTTTGGATTTTTTTTTTTTTTTTCCAAAATCAGACTTGACACCAGAGAGGCTGAATACCGCACTGAGTCAATGCGGTCTTAGCCTCTCTGGTGTCAACACTCTGTCTGATTTTGGATTTTTTTTTTTTTTCCAAAATCAGACTTGACACCAGAGAGGCTGAATACCGCACTGACTCAATGCGGTCTTAGCCTCTCTGGTGTCAACACTCTGTCTGATTTTGGATTTTTTTTTTTTTTTCTAAAATCAGACTTGACACCAGAGAGGCTGAATACCGCACTGAGTCAATGCGGTCTTAGCCTCTCTGGTGTCAACACTCTGTCTGATTTTGGATTTTTTTTTTTTTTTTCTAAAATCAGACTTGACACCAGAGAGGCTGAATACCACACTGAGTCAATGCGGTCTTAGCCTCTCTGGTCTCAACACTCTGTCTGATTTTGGATATATTTTTTTTTTTTTCCAAAATCAGACTTGACACCAGATAGGCTGAATACCGCACTGACTCAATGCGGTCTTAGCCTCTCTGGTGTCAACACTCTGTCTGATTTTGGATTTTTTTTTTTTTTTCTAAAATCAGACTTGACACCAGAGAGGCTGAATACCGCACTGAGTCAATGCGGTCTTAGCCTCTCTGGTGTCAACACTCTGTCTGATTTTGGATTTTTTTTTTTTTTTTCAAAGTCAGACTTGACACCAGAGAGGCTGAATACCGCACTGAGTCAATGCGGTCTTAGCCTCTCTGGTGTCAACACTCTGTCTGATTTTGGATTTTTTTTTTTTTTCCAAAATCAGACTTGACACCAGAGAGGCTGAATACCGCACTGAGTCAATGCGGTCTTAGCCTCTCTGGTGTCAACACTCTGTCTGATTTTGGATTTTTTTTTTTTTTCCAAAATCAGACTTGACACCAGAGAGGCTGAATACCGCACTGAGTCAATGCGGTCTTAGCCTCTCTGGTCTCAACACTCTGTCTGATTTTGGATTTTTTTTTTTTTTTTCCAAAATCAGACTTGACACCAGAGAGGCTGAATACCGCACTGAGTCAATGCGGTCTTAGCCTCTCTGGTGTCAACACTCTGTCTGATTTTGGATTTTTTTTTTTTTTCCAAAATCAGACTTGACACCAGAGAGGCTGAATACCGCACTGAGTCAATGCGGTCTTAGCCTCTCTGGTGTCAACACTCTGTCTGATTTTGGATTTTTTTTTTTTTTCCAAAATCAGACTTGACACCAGAGAGGCTGAATACCGCACTGACTCAATGCGGTCTTAGCCTCTCTGGTGTCAACACTGTCTGATTTTGGATTTTTTTTTTTTTTTCTAAAATCAGACTTGACACCAGAGAGGCTGAATACCGCACTGAGTCAATGCGGTCTTAGCCTCTCTGGTGTCAACACTCTGTCTGATTTTGGATTTTTTTTTTTTTTTCTAAAATCAGACTTGACACCAGAGAGGCTGAATACCGCACTGAGTCAATGCGGTCTTAGCCTCTCTGGTCTCAACACTCTGTCTGATTTTGGATATTTTTTTTTTTTTTTCCAAAATCAGACTTGACACCAGAGAGGCTGAATACCGCACTGACTCAATGCGGTCTTAGCCTCTCTGGTGTCAACACTCTGTCTGATTTTGGATTCTTTTTTTTTTTTTCCAAAATCAGACTTGACACCAGAGAGGCTGAATACCGCACTGAGTCAATGCGGTCTTAGCCTCTCTGGTGTCAACACTCTGTCTGATTTTGGATTTTTTTTTTTTTTTTCAAAGTCAGACTTGACACCAGAGAGGCTGAATACCGCACTGAGTCAATGCGGTCTTAGCCTCTCTGGTCTCAACACTGTCTGATTTTGGATTTTTTTTTTTTTTTCCCCAAAATCAGACTTGACACCAGAGAGGCTGAATACTGCACTGAGTCAATGCGGTCTTAGCCTCTCTGGTGTCAACACTCTGTCTGATTTTGGATTTTTTTTTTTTTTCCAAAATCAGACTTGACACTAGAGAGGCTGAATACCGCACTGAGTCAATGCGGTCTTAGCCTCTCTGGTCTCAACACTCTGTCTGATTTTGGATTTTTTTTTTTTTTTTTCCAAAATCAGACTTGACACCAGAGAGGCTGAATACCGCACTGAGTCAATGCGGTCTTAGCCTCTCTGGTGTCAACACTCTGTCTGATTTTGGATTTTTTTTTTTTTTCCAAAATCAGACTTGACACCAGAGAGGCTGAATACCGCACTGAGTCAATGCGGTCTTAGCCTCTCTGGTGTCAACACTCTGTCTGATTTTGGATTTTTTTTTTTTTTCCAAAATCAGACTTGACACCAGAGAGGCTGAATACCGCACTGAGTCAATGCGGTCTTAGCCTCTCTGGTCTCAACACTCTGTCTGATTTTGGATTTTTTTTTTTTTTTTCCAAAATCAGACTTGACACCAGAGAGGCTGAATACCGCACTGAGTCAATGCGGTCTTAGCCTCTCTGGTGTCAACACTCTGTCTGATTTTGGATTTTTTTTTTTTTTCCAAAATCAGACTTGACACCAGAGAGGCTGAATACCGCACTGAGTCAATGCGGTCTTAGCCTCTCTGGTGTCAACACTCTGTCTGATTTTGGATTTTTTATTTTTTTTCCAAAATCAGACTTGACAACAGAGAGGCTGAATACCGCACTGAGTCAATGCAGTCTTAGCCTCTCTGGTGTCAACACTCTGTCTGATTTTGGATTTTTTTTTTTTTTCCAAAATCAGACTTGACACCAGAGAGGCTGAATACCGCACTGAGTCAATGCGGTCTTAGCCTCTCTGGTCTCAACACTCTGTCTGATTTTTTTTTTTTTTTTTTTTTTTCCAAAATCAGACTTGACACCAGAGAAGCTGAATACCGCACTGAGTCAATGCGGTCTTAGCCTCTCTGGTGTCAACACTCTGTCTGATTTTGGATTTTTTTTTTTTTTTTTTTTCCAAAATCAGACTTGACACCAGAGAGGCTGAATACCGCACTGAGTCAATGCGGTCTTAGCCTCTCTGGTTTCAACACTCTGTCTGATTTTGGATTTTTTTTTTTTTTCCAAAATCAGACTTGACACCAGAGAGGCTGAATACCGCACTGAGTCAATGCGGTCTTAGCCTCTCTGGTCTCAACACTCTGTCTGATTTTGGATTTTTTTTTTTTTTTTCCAAAATCAGACTTGACACCAGAGAGGCTGAATACCGCACTGAGTCAATGCGGTCTTAGCCTCTCTGGTGTCAACACTCTGTCTGATTTTGGATTTTTTTTTTTTTTTCCAAAATCAGACTTGACACCAGAGAGGCTGAATACCGCACTGAGTCAATGCGGTCTTAGCCTCTCTGGTGTCAACACTCTGTCTGATTTTGGATTTTTTTTTTTTTTCCAAAATCAGACTTGACACCAGAGAGGCTGAATACCGCACTGACTCAATGCGGTCTTAGCCTCTCTGGTGTCAACACTGTCTGATTTTGGATTTTTTTTTTTTTTTCTAAAATCAGACTTGACACCAGAGAGGCTGAATACCGCACTGAGTCAATGCGGTCTTAGCCTCTCTGGTGTCAACACTCTGTCTGATTTTGGATTTTTTTTTTTTTTTCTAAAATCAGACTTGACACCAGAGAGGCTGAATACCGCACTGAGTCAATGCGGTCTTAGCCTCTCTGGTCTCAACACTCTGTCTGATTTTGGATATTTTTTTTTTTTTTTCCAAAATCAGACTTGACACCAGAGAGGCTGAATACCGCACTGACTCAATGCGGTCTTAGCCTCTCTGGTGTCAACACTCTGTCTGATTTTGGATTCTTTTTTTTTTTTTTCAAAAATCAGACTTGACACCAGAGAGGCTGAATACCGCACTGAGTCAATGCGGTCTTAGCCTCTCTGGTGTCAACACTCTGTCTGATTTTGGATTTTTTTTTTTTTTTCAAAGTCAGACTTGACACCAGAGAGGCTGAATACCGCACTGAGTCAATGCGGTCTTAGCCTCTCTGGTCTCAACACTGTCTGATTTTGGATTTTTTTTTTATTTTTTTTTCCCAAAATCAGACTTGACACCAGAGAGGCTGAATACTGCACTGAGTCAATGCGGTCTTAGCCTCTCTGGTGTCAACACTCTGTCTGATTTTGGATTTTTTTTTTTTTTCCAAAATCAGACTTGACACCAGAGAGGCTGAATACCGCACTGAGTCAATGCGGTCTTAGCCTCTCTGGTCTCAACACTCTGTCTGATTTTGGATTTTTTTTTTTTTTTCCAAAATCAGACTTGACACCAGAGAGGCTGAATACCGCACTGAGTCAATGCGGTCTTAGCCTCTCTGGTGTCAACACTCTGTCTGATTTTGGATTTTTTTTTTTTTTTCCAAAATCAGACTTGACACCAGAGAGGCTGAATACCGCACTGAGTCAATGCGGTCTTAGCCTCTCTGGTGTCAACACTCTGTCTGATTTTGGATTTTTTTTTTTTTTCCAAAATCAGACTTGACACCAGAGAGGCTGAATACCGCACTGAGTCAATGCGGTCTTAGCCTCTCTGGTCTCAACACTCTGTCTGATTTTGGATTTTTTTTTTTTTTTCCAAAATCAGACTTGACACCAGAGAGGCTGAATACCGCACTGAGTCAATGCGGTCTTAGCCTCTCTGGTGTCAACACTCTGTCTGATTTTGGATTTTTTTTTTTTTTCCAAAATCAGACTTGACACCAGAGAGGCTGAATACCGCACTGAGTCAATGCGGTCTTAGCCTCTCTGGTGTCAACACTCTGTCTGATTTTGGATTTTTTATTTTTTTTCCAAAATCAGACTTGACAACAGAGAGGCTGAATACCGCACTGAGTCAATGCAGTCTTAGCCTCTCTGGTGTCAACACTCTGTCTGATTTTGGATTTTTTTTTTTTTTCCAAAATCAGACTTGACACCAGAGAGGCTGAATACCGCACTGAGTCAATGCGGTCTTAGCCTCTCTGGTCTCAACACTCTGTCTGATTTTTTTTTTTTTTTTTTTTTTTCCAAAATCAGACTTGACACCAGAGAAGCTGAATACCGCACTGAGTCAATGCGGTCTTAGCCTCTCTGGTGTCAACACTCTGTCTGATTTTGGATTTTTTTTTTTTTTTTTTCCAAAATCAGACTTGACACCAGAGAGGCTGAATACCGCACTGAGTCAATGCGGTCTTAGCCTCTCTGGTCTCAACACTCTGTCTGATTTTGGATTTTTTTTTTTTTTTCCCAAAATCAGACTTGACACCAGAGAGGCTGAATACCGCACTGAGTCAATGCGGTCTTAGCCTCTCTGGTCTCAACACTCTGTCTGATTTTGGATTTTTTTTTTTTTTTTCCAAAATCAGACTTGACACCAGAGAGGCTGAATACCGCACTGAGTCAATCCGGTCTTAGCCTCTCTGGTGTCAACACTCTGTCTGATTTTGGATTTTTTTTTTTTTTCCAAAATCAGACTTGACACCAGAGAGGCTGAATACCGCACTGAGTCAATGCGGTCTTAGCCTCTCTGGTGTCAACACTCTGTCTGATTTTGGATTTTTTTTTTTTTTCCAAAATCAGACTTGACACCAGAGAGGCTGAATACCGCACTGAGTCAATGCGGTCTTAGCCTCTCTGGTCTCAACACTCTGTCTGATTTTGGATTTTTTTTTATTTTTTTTCCAAAATCAGACTTGACACCAGAGAGGCTGAATACCGCACTGACTCAATGCGGTCTTAGCCTCTCTGGTGTCAACACTCTGTCTGATTTTAGATTTTTTTTTTTTTTTCTAAAATCAGACTTGACACCAGAGAGGCTGAATACTGCACTGAGTCAATGCGGTCTTAGCCTCTCTGGTGTCAACACTCTGTCTGATTTTGGATTTTTTTTTCTTTTTCTAAAATCAGACTTGACACCAGAGAGGCTGAATACCGCACTGAGTCAATGCGGTCTTAGCCTCTCTGGTCTCAACACTCTGTCTGATTTTGGATATATTTTTTTTTTTTTCCAAAATCAGACTTGACACCAGAGAGGCTGAATACCGCACTGACTCAATGCGGTCTTAGCCTCTCTGGTGTCAACACTCTGTCTGATTTTGGATTTTTTTTTTTTTTTCTAAAATCAGACTTGACACCAGAGAGGCTGAATACCGCACTGAGTCAATGCGGTCTTGGCCTCTCTGGTGTCAACACTCTGTCTGATTTTGGATTTTTTTTTTTTTTCCAAAGTCAGACTTGACACCAGAGAGGCTGAATACCGCACTGAGTCAATGCGGTCTTAGCCTCTCTGGTCTCAACACTCTGTCTGATTTTGGATTTTTTTTTTTTTTTTTCCAAAATCAGACTTGACACCAGAGAGGCTGAATACCGCACTGAGTCAATGCGGTCTTAGCCTCTCTGGTGTCAACACTCTGTCTGATTTTGGATTTTTTTTTTTTTTTTCAAAGTCAGACTTGACACCAGAGAGGCTGAATACCGCACTGAGTCAATGCGGTCTTAGCCTCTCTGGTCTCAACACTGTCTGATTTTGGATTTTTTTTTTTTTTTTTCCAAAATCAGACTTGACACCAGAGAGGCTGAATACTGCACTGAGTCAATGCGGTCTTAGCCTCTCTGGTGTCAACACTCTGTCTGATTTTGGATTTTTTTTTTTTTTCCAAAATCAGACTTGACACCAGAGAGGCTGAATACCGCACTGAGTCAATGCGGTCTTAGCCTCTCTGGTCTCAACACTCTGTCTGATTTTGGATTTTTTTTTTTTTTTCCAAAATCAGACTTGACACCAGAGAGGCTGAATACCGCACTGAGTCAATGCGGTCTTAGCCTCTCTGGTGTCAACACTCTGTCTGATTTTGGATTTTTTTTTTTTTTCCAAAATCAGACTTGACACCAGAGAGGCTGAATACCGCACTGAGTCAATGCGGTCTTAGCCTCTCTGGTGTCAACACTCTGTCTGATTTTGGATTTTTTTTTTTTTTCCAAAATCAGACTTGACACCAGAGAGGCTGAATACCGCACTGAGTCAATGCGGTCTTAGCCTCTCTGGTCTCAACACTCTGTCTGATTTTGGATTTTTTTTTTTTTTTCCAAAATCAGACTTGACACCAGAGAGGCTGAATACCGCACTGAGTCAATGCGGTCTTAGCCTCTCTGGTGTCAACACTCTGTCTGATTTTGGATTTTTTTTTTTTTTCCAAAATCAGACTTGACACCAGAGAGGCTGAATACCGCACTGAGTCAATGCGGTCTTAGCCTCTCTGGTGTCAACACTCTGTCTGATTTTGGATTTTTTATTTTTTTTCCAAAATCAGACTTGACAACAGAGAGGCTGAATACCGCACTGAGTCAATGCAGTCTTAGGCTCTCTGGTGTCAACACTGTCTGATTTTGGATTTTTTTTTTTTTTTCCAAAATCAGACTTGACACCAGAGAGGCTGAATACCGCACTGAGTCAATGCGGTCTTAGCCTCTCTGGTCTCAACACTCTGTCTGATTTTTTTTTTTTTTTTTTTTTTTCCAAAATCAGACTTGACACCAGAGAAGCTGAATACCGCACTGAGTCAATGCGGTCTTAGCCTCTCTGGTGTCAACACTCTGTCTGATTTTGGATTTTTTTTTTTTTTTTTTTTCCAAAATCAGACTTGACACCAGAGAGGCTGAATACCGCACTGAGTCAATGCGGTCTTAGCCTCTCTGGTCTCAACACTCTGTCTGATTTTGGATTTTTTTTTTTTTTTCCCAAAATCAGACTTTACACCAGAGAGGCTGAATACCGCACTGAGTCAATGCGGTCTTAGCCTCTCTGGTCTCAACACTCTGTCTGATTTTGGATTCTTTTTTTTTTTTTTCCAAAATCAGACTTGACACCAGAGAGGCTGAATACCGCACTGAGTCAATGCGGTCTTAGCCTCTCTGGTGTCAACACTCTGTCTGATTTTGGATTTTTTTTTTTTTTCCAAAATCAGACTTGACACCAGAGAAGCTGAATACCGCACTGAGTCAATGCGGTCTTAGCCTCTCTGGTGTCAACACTCTGTCTGATTTTGGATTTTTTTTTTTTTTTTTTTCCAAAATCAGACTTGACACCAGAGAGGCTGAATACCGCACTGAGTCAATGCGGTCTTAGCCTCTCTGGTCTCAACACTCTGTCTGATTTTGGATTTTTTTTTTTTTTTCCCAAAATCAGACTTTACACCAGAGAGGCTGAATACCGCACTGAGTCAATGCGGTCTTAGCCTCTCTGGTCTCAACACTCTGTCTGATTTTGGATTCTTTTTTTTTTTTTTCCAAAATCAGACTTGACACCAGAGAGGCTGAATACCGCACTGAGTCAATGCGGTCTTAGCCTCTCTGGTGTCAACACTCTGTCTGATTTTGGATTTTTTTTTTTTTTTCAAAGTCAGACTTGACACCAGAGAGGCTGAATACCGCACTGAGTCAATGCGGTCTTAGCCTCTCTGGTCTCAACACTGTCTGATTTTGGATTTTTTTTTTTTTTTTTCCAAAATCAGACTTGACACCAGAGAGGCTGAATACTGCACTGAGTCAATGCGGTCTTAGCCTCTCTGGTGTCAACACTCTGTCTGATTTTGGATTTTTTTTTTTTTTCCAAAATCAGACTTGACACCAGAGAGGCTGAATACCGCACTGAGTCAATGCGGTCTTAGCCTCTCTGGTCTCAACACTCTGTCTGATTTTGGATTTTTTTATTTTTTTCCAAAATCAGACTTGACACCAGAGAGGCTGAATACCGCACTGAGTCAATGCGGTCTTAGCCTCTCTGGTGTCAACACTCTGTCTGATTTTGGATTTTTTTTTTTTTTCCAAAATCAGACTTGACACCAGAGAGGCTGAATACCGCACTGAGTCAATGCGGTCTTAGCCTCTCTGGTGTCAACACTCTGTCTGATTTTGGATTTTTTTTTTTTTTCCAAAATCAGACTTGACACCAGAGAGGCTGAATACCGCACTGAGTCAATGCGGTCTTAGCCTCTCTGGTCTCAACACTCTGTCTGATTTTGGATTTTTTTTTTTTTTTCCAAAATCAGACTTGACACCAGAGAGGCTGAATACCGCACTGAGTCAATGCGGTCTTAGCCTCTCTGGTGTCAACACTCTGTCTGATTTTGGATTTTTTTTTTTTTTCCAAAATCAGACTTGACACCAGAGAGGCTGAATACCGCACTGAGTCAATGCGGTCTTAGCCTCTCTGGTGTCAACACTCTGTCTGATTTTGGATTTTTTATTTTTTTTCCAAAATCAGACTTGACAACAGAGAGGCTGAATACCGCACTGAGTCAATGCAGTCTTAGGCTCTCTGGTGTCAACACTGTCTGATTTTGGATTTTTTTTTTTTTTTCCAAAATCAGACTTGACACCAGAGAGGCTGAATACCGCACTGAGTCAATGCGGTCTTAGCCTCTCTGGTGTCAACACTCTGTCTGATTTTGGATTTTTTTTTTTTTTTTTTTCCAAAATCAGACTTGACACCAGAGAGGCTGAATACCGCACTGAGTCAATGCGGTCTTAGCCTCTCTGGTCTCAACACTCTGTCTGATTTTGGATTTTTTTTTTTTTTTCCCAAAATCAGACTTTACACCAGAGAGGCTGAATACCGCACTGAGTCAATGCGGTCTTAGCCTCTCTGGTCTCAACACTCTGTCTGATTTTGGATATTTTTTTTTTTTTTTCCAAAATCAGACTTGACACCAGAGAGGCTGAATACCGCACTGAGTCAATGCGGTCTTAGCCTCTCTGGTGTCAACACTCTGTCTGATTTTGGATTCTTTTTTTTTTTTTTCCAAAATCAGACTTGACACCAGAGAGGCTCAATACCGCACTGAGTCAATGCGGTCTTAGCCTCTCTGGTGTCAACACTCTGTCTGATTTTGGATTTTTTTTTTTTTTTCAAAGTCAGACTTGACACCAGAGAGGCTGAATACCGCACTGAGTCAATGCGGTCTTAGCCTCTCTGGTCTCAACACTGTCTGATTTTGGATTTTTTTTTTTTTTTTTTTTCCCAAAATCAGACTTGACACCAGAGAGGCTGAATACTGCACTGAGTCAATGCGGTCTTAGCCTCTCTGGTGTCAACACTCTGTCTGATTTTGGATTTTTTTTTTTTTTCCAAAATCAGACTTGACACCAGAGAGGCTGAATACCGCACTGAGTCAATGCGGTCTTAGCCTCTCTGGTCTCAACACTCTGTCTGATTTTGGATTTTTTTTTTTTTTTCCAAAATCAGACTTGACACCAGAGAGGCTGAATACCGCACTGAGTCAATGCGGTCTTAGCCTCTCTGGTGTCAACACTCTGTCTGATTTTGGATTTTTTTTTTTTTTCCAAAATCAGACTTGACACCAGAGAGGCTGAATACCGCACTGAGTCAATGCGGTCTTAGCCTCTCTGGTCTCAACACTCTGTCTGATTTTGGATTTTTTTTTTTTTTTCCAAAATCAGACTTGACACCAGAGAGGCTGAATACCGCACTGAGTCAATGCGGTCTTAGCCTCTCTGGTGTCAACACTCTGTCTGATTTTGGATTTTTTTTTTTTTTCCAAAATCAGACTTGACACCAGAGAGGCTGAATACCGCACTGAGTCAATGCGGTCTTAGCCTCTCTGGTGTCAACACCTGTCTGATTTTGGATTTTTTATTTTTTTTCCAAAATCAGACTTGACAACAGAGAGGCTGAATACCGCACTGAGTCAATGCAGTCTTAGCCTCTCTGGTGTCAACACTCTGTCTGATTTTGGATTTTTTTTTTTTTCCAAAATCAGACTTGACACCAGAGAGGCTGAATACCGCACTGAGTCAATGCGGTCTTAGCCTCTCTTGTCTCAACACTCTGTCTGATTTTTTTTTTTTTTTTTTTTTTTCCAAAATCAGACTTGACACCAGAGAAGCTGAATACCGCACTGAGTCAATGCGGTCTTAGCCTCTCTGGTGTCAACACTCTGTCTGATTTTGGATTTTTTTTTTTTTTTTTTTCCAAAATCAGACTTGACACCAGAGAGGCTGAATACCGCACTGAGTCAATGCGGTCTTAGCCTCTCTGGTCTCAACACTCTGTCTGATTTTGGATTTTTTTTTTTTTTTCCCAAAATCAGACTTGACACCAGAGAGGCTGAATACCGCACTGAGTCAATGCGGTCTTAGCCTCTCTGGTCTCAACACTCTGTCTGATTTTGGATTTTTTTTTTTTTTTTCCAAAATCAGACTTGACACCAGAGAGGCTGAATACCGCACTGAGTCAATCCGGTCTTAGCCTCTCTGGTGTCAACACTCTGTCTGATTTTGGATTTTTTTTTTTTTTTCAAAAATCAGACTTGACACCAGAGAGGCTGAATACCGCACTGAGTCAATGCGGTCTTAGCCTCTCTGGTGTCAACACTCTGTCTGATTTTGGATTTTTTTTTTTTTTCCAAAATCAGACTTGACACCAGAGAGGCTGAATACCGCACTGAGTCAATGCGGTCTTAGCCTCTCTGGTCTCAACACTCTGTCTGATTTTGGATTTTTTTTTATTTTTTTTCCAAAATCAGACTTGACACCAGAGAGGCTGAATACCGCACTGACTCAATGCGGTCTTAGCCTCTCTGGTGTCAACACTCTGTCTGATTTTAGATTTTTTTTTTTTTTTCTAAAATCAGACTTGACACCAGAGAGGCTGAATACCGCACTGAGTCAATGCGGTCTTAGCCTCTCTGGTGTCAACACTCTGTCTGATTTTGGATTTTTTTTTTTTTTTCTAAAATCAGACTTGACACCAGAGAGGCTGAATACCGCACTGAGTCAATGCGGTCTTAGCCTCTCTGGTCTCAACACTCTGTCTGATTTTGGATATATTTTTTTTTTTTTCCAAAATCAGACTTGACACCAGAGAGGCTGAATACCGCACTGACTCAATGCGGTCTTAGCCTCTCTGGTGTCAACACTCTGTCTGATTTTGGATTTTTTTTTTTTTTTCTAAAATCAGACTTGACACCAGAGAGGCTGAATACCGCACTGAGTCAATGCGGTCTTGGCCTCTCTGGTGTCAACACTCTGTCTGATTTTGGATTTTTTTTTTTTTTCCAAAGTCAGACTTGACACCAGAGAGGCTGAATACCGCACTGAGTCAATGCGGTCTTAGCCTCTCTGGTCTCAACACTCTGTCTGATTTTGGATTCTTTTTTTTTTTTTTCCAAAATCAGACTTGACACCAGAGAGGCTGAATACCGCACTGAGTCAATGCGGTCTTAGCCTCTCTGGTGTCAACACTCTGTCTGATTTTGGATTTTTTTTTTTTTTTTCAAAGTCAGACTTGACACCAGAGAGGCTGAATACCGCACTGAGTCAATGCGGTCTTAGCCTCTCTGGTCTCAACACTGTCTGATTTTGGATTTTTTTTTTTTTTTTTCCAAAATCAGACTTGACACCAGAGAGGCTGAATACTGCACTGAGTCAATGCGGTCTTAGCCTCTCTGGTGTCAACACTCTGTCTGATTTTGGATTTTTTTTTTTTTTCCAAAATCAGACTTGACACCAGAGAGGCTGAATACCGCACTGAGTCAATGCGGTCTTAGCCTCTCTGGTCTCAACACTCTGTCTGATTTTGGATTTTTTTTTTTTTTTCCAAAATCAGACTTGACACCAGAGAGGCTGAATACCGCACTGAGTCAATGCGGTCTTAGCCTCTCTGGTGTCAACACTCTGTCTGATTTTGGATTTTTTTTTTTTTTCCAAAATCAGACTTGACACCAGAGAGGCTGAATACCGCACTGAGTCAATGCGGTCTTAGCCTCTCTGGTGTCAACACTCTGTCTGATTTTGGATTTTTTTTTTTTTTCCAAAATCAGACTTGACACCAGAGAGGCTGAATACCGCACTGAGTCAATGCGGTCTTAGCCTCTCTGGTCTCAACACTCTGTCTGATTTTGGATTTTTTTTTTTTTTTCCAAAATCAGACTTGACACCAGAGAGGCTGAATACCGCACTGAGTCAATGCGGTCTTAGCCTCTCTGGTGTCAACACTCTGTCTGATTTTGGATTTTTTTTTTTTTTCCAAAATCAGACTTGACACCAGAGAGGCTGAATACCGCACTGAGTCAATGCGGTCTTAGCCTCTCTGGTGTCAACACTCTGTCTGATTTTGGATTTTTTATTTTTTTTCCAAAATCAGACTTGACAACAGAGAGGCTGAATACCGCACTGAGTCAATGCAGTCTTAGGCTCTCTGGTGTCAACACTGTCTGATTTTGGATTTTTTTTTTTTTTTCCAAAATCAGACTTGACACCAGAGAGGCTGAATACCGCACTGAGTCAATGCGGTCTTAGCCTCTCTGGTCTCAACACTCTGTCTGATTTTTTTTTTTTTTTTTTTTTTTCCAAAATCAGACTTGACACCAGAGAAGCTGAATACCGCACTGAGTCAATGCGGTCTTAGCCTCTCTGGTGTCAACACTCTGTCTGATTTTGGATTTTTTTTTTTTTTCCAAAATCAGACTTGACACCAGAGAGGCTCAATACCGCACTGAGTCAATGCGGTCTTAGCCTCTCTGGTGTCAACACTCTGTCTGATTTTGGATTTTTTTTTTTTTTCCAAAATCAGACTTGACACCAGAGAGGCTGAATACCGCACTGAGTCAATGCGGTCTTAGCCTCTCTGGTCTCAACACTCTGTCTGATTTTGGATTTTTTTTTATTTTTTTTCCAAAATCAGACTTGACACCAGAGAGGCTGAATACCGCACTGACTCAATGCGGTCTTAGCCTCTCTGGTGTCAACACTCTGTCTGATTTTGGATTTTTTTTTTTTTTTCTAAAATCAGACTTGACACCAGAGAGGCTGAATACCGCACTGAGTCAATGCGGTCTTAGCCTCTCTGGTGTCAACACTCTGTCTGATTTTGGATTTTTTTTTTTTTTTCTAAAATCAGACTTGACACCAGAGAGGCTGAATACCGCACTGAGTCAATGCGGTCTTAGCCTCTCTGGTCTCAACACTCTGTCTGATTTTGGATATATTTTTTTTTTTTTCCAAAATCAGACTTGACACCAGAGAGGCTGAATACCGCACTGACTCAATGCGGTCTTAGCCTCTCTGGTGTCAACACTCTGTCTGATTTTGGATTTTTTTTTTTTTCCAAAATCAGACTTGACACCAGAGAGGCTGAATACCGCACTGAGTCAATGCGGTCTTAGGCTCTCTGGTGTCAACACTGTCTGATTTTGGATTTTTTTTTTTTTTTCCAAAATCAGACTTGACACCAGAGAGGCTGAATACCGCACTGAGTCAATGCGGTCTTGGCCTCTCTGGTGTCAACACTCTGTCTGATTTTGGATTTTTTTTTTTTTTTCCAAAATCAGACTTGACACCAGAGAGGCTGAATACCGCACTGAGTCAATGCGGTCTTAGCCTCTCTGGTGTCAACACTCTGTCTGATTTTGGATTTTTTTTTTTTTTCCAAAATCAGACTTGACACCAGAGAGGCTGAATACCGCAGTGAGTCAATGCGGTCTTAGCCTCTCTGGTGTCAACACTCTGTCTGATTTTGGATTTTTTTTTTTTTTTCTAAAATCAGACTTGACACCAGAGAGGCTGAATACCGCACTGAGTCAATGCGGTCTTGGCCTCTCTGGTGTCAACACTCTGTCTGATTTTGGATTTTTTTTTTTTTTCCAAAGTCAGACTTGACACCAGAGAGGCTGAATACCGCACTGAGTCAATGCGGTCTTAGCCTCTCTGGTCTCAACACTCTGTCTGATTTTGGATTCTTTTTTTTTTTTTTCCAAAATCAGACTTGACACCAGAGAGGCTGAATACCGCACTGAGTCAATGCGGTCTTAGCCTCTCTGGTGTCAACACTCTGTCTGATTTTGGATTTTTTTTTTTTTTTTCAAAGTCAGACTTGACACCAGAGAGGCTGAATACCGCACTGAGTCAATGCGGTCTTAGCCTCTCTGGTCTCAACACTGTCTGATTTTCGATTTTTTTTTTTTTTTTTCCAAAATCAGACTTGACACCAGAGAGGCTGAATACTGCACTGAGTCAATGCGGTCTTAGCCTCTCTGGTGTCAACACTCTGTCTGATTTTGGATTTTTTTTTTTTTTCCAAAATCAGACTTGACACCAGAGAGGCTGAATACCGCACTGAGTCAATGCGGTCTTAGCCTCTCTGGTCTCAACACTCTGTCTGATTTTGGATTTTTTTTTTTTTTACCAAAATCAGACTTGACACCAGAGAGGCTGAATACCGCACTGAGTCAATGCGGTCTTAGCCTCTCTGGTGTCAACACTCTGTCTGATTTTGGATTTTTTTTTTTTTTCCAAAATCAGACTTGACACCAGAGAGGCTGAATACCGCACTGAGTCAATGCGGTCTTAGCCTCTCTGGTGTCAACACTCTGTCTGATTTTGGATTTTTTTTTTTTTTCCAAAATCAGACTTGACACCAGAGAGGCTGAATACCGCACTGAGTCAATGCGGTCTTAGCCTCTCTGGTCTCAACACTCTGTCTGATTTTGGATTTTTTTTTTTTTTTCCAAAATCAGACTTGACACCAGAGAGGCTGAATACCGCACTGAGTCTATGGGGTCTTAGCCTCTCTGGTGTCAACACTCTGTCTGATTTTGGATTTTTTTTTTTTTTCCAAAATCAGACTTGACACCAGAGAGGCTGAATACCGCACTGAGTCAATGCGGTCTTAGCCTCTCTGGTGTCAACACTCTGTCTGATTTTGGATTTTTTTTTTTTTTTCCAAAATCAGACTTGACACCAGAGAGGCTGAATACCGCACTGAGTCAATGCGGTCTTAGCCTCTCTGGTCTCAACACTCTGTCTGATTTTGGATTTTTTTTTTTTTTTTCCAAAATCAGACTTGACACCAGAGAGGCTGAATACCGCACTGAGTCAATGCGGTCTTAGCCTCTCTGGTGTCAACACTCTGTCTGATTTTGGATTTTTTTTTTTTTTCCAAAATCAGACTTGACACCAGAGAGGCTGAATACCGCACTGAGTCAATGCGGTCTTAGCCTCTCTGGTGTCAACACTCTGTCTGATTTTGGATTTTTTTTTTTTTTCCAAAATCAGACTTGACACCAGAGAGGCTGAATACCGCACTGAGTCAATGCGGTCTTAGCCTCTCTGGTCTCAACACTCTGTCTGATTTTGGATTTTTTTTTATTTTTTTTCCAAAATCAGACTTGACACCAGAGAGGCTGAATACCGCACTGACTCAATGCGGTCTTAGCCTCTCTGGTGTCAACACTCTGTCTGATTTTGGATTTTTTTTTTTTTTTTCTAAAATCAGACTTGACACCAGAGAGGCTGAATACTGCACTGAGTAAATGCGGTCTTAGCCTCTCTGGTGTCAACACTCTGTCTGATTTTGGATTTTTTTTTTTTTTTTTTAAATCAGACTTGACACCAGAGAGGCTGAATACCGCACTGAGTCAATGCGGTCTTAGCCTCTCTGGTCTCAACACTCTGTCTGATTTTGGATATTTTTTTTTTTTTTTCCAAAATCAGACTTGACACCAGAGAGGCTGAATACTGCACTGACTCAATGCGGTCTTAGCCTCTCTGGTGTCAACACTCTGTCTGATTTTGGATTTTTTTTTTTTTTTCTAAAATCAGACTTGACACCAGAGAGGCTGAATACCGCACTGAGTCAATGCGGTCTTAGCCTCTCTGGTGTCAACACTCTGTCTGATTTTGGATTTTTTTTTTTTTTCCAAAGTCAGACTTGACACCAGAGAGGCTGAATACCGCACTGAGTCAATGCGGTCTTAGCCTCTCTGGTCTCAACACTCTGTCTGATTTTGGATTCTTTTTTTTTTTTTTCCAAAATCAGACTTGACACCAGAGAGGCTGAATACCGCACTGAGTCAATGCGGTCTTAGCCTCTCTGGTGTCAACACTCTGTCTGATTTTGGATTTTTTTTTTTTTTTTCAAAGTCAGACTTGACACCAGAGAGGCTGAATACCGCACTGAGTCAATGCGGTCTTAGCCTCTCTGGTCTCAACACTGTCTGATTTTGGATTTTTTTTTTTTTTTTTTCCAAAATCAGACTTGACACCAGAGAGGCTGAATACTGCACTGAGTCAATGCGGTCTTAGCCTCTCTGGTGTCAACACTCTGTCTGATTTTGGATTTTTTTTTTTTTTCCAAAATCAGACTTGACACCAGAGAGGCTGAATACCGCACTGAGTCAATGCGGTCTTAGCCTCTCTGGTCTCAACACTCTGTCTGATTTTGGATTTTTTTTTTTTTTTCCAAAATCAGACTTGACACCAGAGAGGCTGAATACCGCACTGAGTCAATGCGGTCTTAGCCTCTCTGGTGTCAACACTCTGTCTGATTTTGGATTTTTTTTTTTTGTCCAAAATCAGACTTGACACCAGAGAGGCTGAATACCGCACTGAGTCAATGCGGTCTTAGCCTCTCTGGTGTCAACACTCTGTCTGATTTTGGATTTTTTATTTTTTTTCCAAAATCAGACTTGACAACAGAGAGGCTGAATACCGCACTGAGTCAATGCAGTCTTAGCCTCTCTGGTGTCAACACTCTGTCTGATTTTGGATTTTTTTTTTTTTTCCAAAATCAGACTTGACACCAGAGAGGCTGAATACCGCACTGAGTCAATGCGGTCTTAGGCTCTCTGGTGTCAACACTGTCTGATTTTGGATTTTTTTTTTTTTTTCCAAAATCAGACTTGACACCAGAGAGGCTGAATACCGCACTGAGTCAATGCGGTCTTAGCCTCTCTGGTCTCAACACTCTGTCTGATTTTTTTTTTTTTTTTTTTTTTTCCAAAATCAGACTTGACACCAGAGAAGCTGAATACCGCACTGAGTCAATGCGGTCTTAGCCTCTCTGGTGTCAACACTCTGTCTGATTTTGGATTTTTTTTTTTTTCCAAAATCAGACTTGAAACCAGAGAGGCTGAATACCGCACTGAGTCAATGCGGTCTTAGCCTCTCTGGTCTCAACACTCTGTCTGATTTTGGATTTTTTTTTTTTTTTCCAAAATCAGACTTGACACCAGAGAGGCTGAATACCGCACTGACTCAATGCGGTCTTAGCCTCTCTGGTGTCAACACTCTGTCTGATTTTGGATTTTTTTTTTTTTTCTAAAATCAGACTTGACACCAGAGAGGCTGAATACCGCACTGAGTCAATGCGGTCTTAGCCTCTCTGGTGTCAACACTCTGTCTGATTTTGGATTTTTTTTTTTTTTCCAAAGTCAGACTTGACACCAGAGAGGCTGAATACCGCACTGAGTCAATGCGCTCTTAGCCTCTCTGGTCTCAACACTCTGTCTGATTTTGGATTTTTTTTTTTTTTTTCCAAAATCAGACTTGACACCAGAGAGGCTGAATACCGCACTGAGTCAATGCGGTCTTAGCCTCTCTGGTCTCAACACTCTGTCTGATTTTGGATTTTTTTTTTTTTTTCCCAAAATCAGACTTGACACCAGAGAGGCTGAATACCGCACTGAGTCAATGCGGTCTTAGCCTCTCTGGTCTCAACACTCTGTCTGATTTTGGATTTTTTTTTTTTTTTTTCTAAAATCAGACTTGACACCAGAGAGGCTGAATACCGCACTGAGTCAATGCGGTCTTAGCCTCTCTGGTGTCAACACTCTGTCTGATTTTGGATTTTTTTTTTTTTTCCAAAATCAGACTTGACACCAGAGAGGCTGAATACCGCACTGAGTCAATGCGGTCTTAGCCTCTCTGGTGTCAACACTCTGTCTGATTTTGGATTTTTTTTTATTTTTTTTTCCAAAATCAGACTTGACACCAGAGAGGCTGAATACCGCACTGAGTCAATGCGGTCTTAGCCTCTCTGGTCTCAACACTCTGTCTGATTTTGGATTTTTTTTTTTTTTTCCAAAATCAGACTTGACACCAGAGAGGCTGAATACCGCACTGAGTCAATGCGGTCTTAGCCTCTCTGGTGTCAACACTCTGTCTGATTTTGGATTTTTTTTTTTTTTCCAAAATCAGACTTGACACCAGAGAGGCTGAATACCGCACTGAGTCAATGCGGTCTTAGCCTCTCTGGTGTCAACACTCTGTCTGATTTTGGATTTTTTATTTTTTTTCCAAAATCAGACTTGACAACAGAGAGGCTGAATACCGCACTGAGTCAATGCAGTCTTAGCCTCTCTGGTGTCAACACTCTGTCTGATTTTGGATTTTTTTTTTTTTTCCAAAATCAGACTTGACACCAGAGAGGCTGAATACCGCACTGAGTCAATGCGGTCTTAGGCTCTCTGGTGTCAACACTGTCTGATTTTGGATTTTTTTTTTTTTTTCCAAAATCAGACTTGACACCAGAGAGGCTGAATACCGCACTGAGTCAATGCGGTCTTAGCCTCTCTGGTCTCAACACTCTGTCTGATTTTTTTTTTTTTTTTTTTTTTTCCAAAATCAGACTTGACACCAGAGAAGCTGAATACCGCACTGAGTCAATGCGGTCTTAGCCTCTCTGGTGTCAACACTCTGTCTGATTTTGGATTTTTTTTTTTTTTTTTTCCAAAATCAGACTTGAAACCAGAGAGGCTGAATACCGCACTGAGTCAATGCGGTCTTAGCCTCTCTGGTCTCAACACTCTGTCTGATTTTGGATTTTTTCTTTTTTTTTCCAAAATCAGACTTGACACCAGAGAGGCTGAATACCGCACTGACTCAATGCGGTCTTAGCCTCTCTGGTGTCAACACTCTGTCTGATTTTGGATTTTTTTTTTTTTTCTAAAATCAGACTTGACACCAGAGAGGCTGAATACCGCACTGAGTCAATGCGGTCTTAGCCTCTCTGGTGTCAACACTCTGTCTGATTTTGGATTTTTTTTTTTTTTCCAAAGTCAGACTTGACACCAGAGAGGCTGAATACCGCACTGAGTCAATGCGCTCTTAGCCTCTCTGGTCTCAACACTCTGTCTGATTTTGGATTTTTTTTTTTTTTTTCCAAAATCAGACTTGACACCAGAGAGGCTGAATACCGCACTGAGTCAATGCGGTCTTAGCCTCTCTGGTCTCAACACTCTGTCTGATTTTGGATTTTTTTTTTTTTTTCCCAAAATCAGACTTGACACCAGAGAGGCTGAATACCGCACTGAGTCAATGCGGTCTTAGCCTCTCTGGTCTCAACACTCTGTCTGATTTTGGATTTTTTTTTTTTTTTTTCCAAAATCAGACTTGACACCAGAGAGGCTGAATACCGCACTGAGTCAATGCGGTCTTAGCCTCTCTGGTGTCAACACTCTGTCTGATTTTGGATTTTTTTTTTTTTTCCAAAATCAGACTTGACACCAGAGAGGCTGAATACCGCACTGAGTCAATGCGGTCTTAGCCTCTCTGGTGTCAACACTCTGTCTGATTTTGGATTTTTTTTTTTTTTTTTTTCCAAAATCAGACTTGACACCAGAGAGGCTGAATACCGCACTGAGTCAATGCGGTCTTAGCCTCTCTGGTCTCAACACTCTGTCTGATTTTGGTTTTTTTTTTTTTTTTTCCAAAATCAGACTTGACACCAGAGAAGCTGAATACCGCACTGAGTCAATGCGGTCTTAGCCTCTCTGGTGTCAACACTGTCTGATTTTGGATTTTTTTTTTTTTTTTTTTCCAAAATCAGACTTGACACCAGAGAGGCTGAATACCGCACTGAGTCAATGCGGTCTTAGCCTCTCTGGTCTCAACACTCTGTCTGATTTTGGATTTTTTTTTTTTTTTCCCAAAATCAGACTTGACACCAGAGAGGCTGAATACCGCACTGAGTCAATGCGGTCTTAGCCTCTCTGGTCTCAACACTCTGTCTGATTTTGGATTTTTTTTTTTTTTTTCCAAAATCAGACTTGACACCAGAGAGGCTGAATACCGCACTGAGTCAATGCGGTCTTAGCCTCTCTGGTGTCAACACTCTGTCTGATTTTGGATTTTTTTTTTTTTCCAAAATCAGACTTGACACCAGAGAGGCTGAATACCGCACTGAGTCAATGCGGTCTTAGCCTCTCTGGTGTCAACACTCTGTCTGATTTTGGATTTTTTTTTTTTTTCCAAAATCAGACTTGACACCAGAGAGGCTGAATACCGCACTGAGTCAATGCGGTCTTAGCCTCTCTGGTCTCAACACTCTGTCTGATTTTGGATTCTTTTTTTTTTTTTTCCAAAATCAGACTTGACACCAGAGAGGCTGAATACCGCACTGAGTCAATGCGGTCTTAGCCTCTCTGGTGTCAACACTCTGTCTGATTTTGGATTTTTTTTTTTTTTTTCAAAGTCAGACTTGACACCAGAGAGGCTGAATACCGCACTGAGTCAATGCGGTCTTAGCCTCTCTGGTCTCAACACTGTCTGATTTTGGATTTTTTTTTTTTTTTTTCCAAAATCAGACTTGACACCAGAGAGGCTGAATACTGCACTGAGTCAATGCGGTCTTAGCCTCTCTGGTGTCAACACTCTGTCTGATTTTGGATTTTTTTTTTTTTTTCTAAAATCAGACTTGACACCAGAGAGGCTGAATACCGCACTGAGTCAATGCGGTCTTAGCCTCTCTGGTGTCAACACTCTGTCTGATTTTGGATTTTTTTTTTTTTTTCTAAAATCAGACTTGACACCAGAGAGGCTGAATACCGCACTGAGTCAATGCGGTCTTAGCCTCTCTGGTCTCAACACTCTGTCTGATTTTGGATATTTTTTTTTTTTTTTCCAAAATCAGACTTGACACCAGAGAGGCTGAATACCGCACTGACTCAATGCGGTCTTAGCCTCTCTGGTGTCAACACTCTGTCTGATTTTGGATTTTTTTTTTTTTTTCTAAAATCAGACTTGACACCAGAGAGGCTGAATACCGCACTGAGTCAATGCGGTCTTAGCCTCTCTGGTGTCAACACTCTGTCTGATTTTGGATTTTTTTTTTTTTTCCAAAGTCAGACTTGACACCAGAGAGGCTGAATACCGCACTGAGTCAATGCGGTCTTAGCCTCTCTGGTCTCAACACTCTGTCTGATTTTGGATTCTTTTTTTTTTTTTTCCAAAATCAGACTTGACACCAGAGAGGCTGAATACCGCACTGAGTCAATGCGGTCTTAGCCTCTCTGGTGTCAACACTCTGTCTGATTTTGGATTTTTTTTTTTTTTTTCAAAGTCAGACTTGACACCAGAGAGGCTGAATACCGCACTGAGTCAATGCGGTCTTAGCCTCTCTGGTCTCAACACTGTCTGATTTTGGATTTTTTTTTTTTTTTTTCCAAAATCAGACTTGACACCAGAGAGGCTGAATACTGCACTGAGTCAATGCGGTCTTAGCCTCTCTGGTGTCAACACTCTGTCTGATTTTGGATTTTTTTTTTTTTTCCAAAATCAGACTTGACACCAGAGAGGCTGAATACCGCACTGAGTCAATGCGGTCTTAGCCTCTCTGGTCTCAACACTCTGTCTGATTTTGGATTTTTTTTTTTTTTTTTCAAAATCAGACTTGACACCAGAGAGGCTGAATACCGCACTGAGTCAATGCGGTCTTAGCCTCTCTGGTCTCAACACTCTGTCTGATTTTGGATTTTTTTTTTTTTTTTTCCAAAATCAGACTTGACACCAGAGAGGCTGAATACCGCACTGAGTCAATGCGGTCTTAGCCTCTCTGGTGTCAACACTCTGTCTGATTTTGGATTTTTTTTTTTTTTCCAAAATCAGACTTGACACCAGATAGGCTGAATACCGCACTGAGTCAATGCGGTCTTAGCCTCTCTGGTGTCAACACTCTGTCTGATTTTGGATTTTTTTTTTTTTTCCAAAATCAGACTTGACACCAGAGAGGCTGAATACCGCACTGACTCAATGCGGTCTTAGCCTCTCTGGTGTCAACACTCTGTCTGATTTTGGATTTTTTTTTTTTTTTCTAAAATCAGACTTGACACCAGAGAGGCTGAATACCGCACTGAGTCAATGCGGTCTTAGCCTCTCTGGTGTCAACACTCTGTCTGATTTTGGATTTTTTTTTTTTTTTCCAAAATCAGACTTGACACCAGAGAGGCTGAATACCGCACTGAGTCAATGCGGTCTTAGCCTCTCTGGTGTCAACACTCTGTCTGATTTTGGATTTTTTTTTTTTTTCCAAAATCAGACTTGACACCAGAGAGGCTGAATACCGCACTGACTCAATGCGGTCTTAGCCTCTCTGGTGTCAACACTCTGTCTGATTTTGGATTTTTTTTTTTTTTTCTAAAATCAGACTTGACACCAGAGAGGCTGAATACCGCACTGAGTCAATGCGGTCTTAGCCTCTCTGGTGTCAACACTCTGTCTGATTTTGGATTTTTTTTTTTTTTTTCAAAGTCAGACTTGACACCAGAGAGGCTGAATACCGCACTGAGTCAATGCGGTCTTAGCCTCTCTGGTCTCAACACTGTCTGATTTTGGATTTTTTTTTTTTTTTTTCCAAAATCAGACTTGACACCAGAGAGGCTGAATACTGCACTGAGTCAATGCGGTCTTAGCCTCTCTGGTGTCAACACTCTGTCTGATTTTGGATTTTTTTTTTTTTTTCCAAAATCAGACTTGACACCAGAGAGGCTGAATACCGCACTGAGTCAATGCGGTCTTAGCCTCTCTGGTCTCAACACTCTGTCTGATTTTGGATTTTTTTTTTTTTTTCCAAAATCAGACTTGACACCAGAGAGGCTGAATACCGCACTGAGTCAATGCGGTCTTAGCCTCTCTGGTCTCAACACTCTGTCTGATTTTGGATTTTTTTTTTTTTTTTTCCAAAATCAGACTTGACACCAGAGAGGCTGAATACCGCACTGAGTCAATGCGGTCTTAGCCTCTCTGGTGTCAACACTCTGTCTGATTTTGGATTTTTTTTTTTTTTCCAAAATCAGACTTGACACCAGATAGGCTGAATACCGCACTGAGTCAATGCGGTCTTAGCCTCTCTGGTGTCAACACTCTGTCTGATTTTGGATTTTTTTTTTTTTTCCAAAATCAGACTTGACACCAGAGAGGCTGAATACCGCACTGACTCAATGCGGTCTTAGCCTCTCTGGTGTCAACACTCTGTCTGATTTTGGATTTTTTTTTTTTTTTCTAAAATCAGACTTGACACCAGAGAGGCTGAATACCGCACTGAGTCAATGCGGTCTTAGCCTCTCTGGTGTCAACACTCTGTCTGATTTTGGATTTTTTTTTTTTTTTCCAAAATCAGACTTGACACCAGAGAGGCTGAATACCGCACTGAGTCAATGCGGTCTTAGCCTCTCTGGTGTCAACACTCTGTCTGATTTTGGATTTTTTTTTTTTTTCCAAAATCAGACTTGACACCAGAGAGGCTGAATACCGCACTGACTCAATGCGGTCTTAGCCTCTCTGGTGTCAACACTCTGTCTGATTTTGGATTTTTTTTTTTTTTTCTAAAATCAGACTTGACACCAGAGAGGCTGAATACCGCACTGAGTCAATGCGGTCTTAGCCTCTCTGGTCTCAAAACTCTGTCTGATTTTGGATTTTTTTTTTTTTTTCCCAAAATCAGACTTGACACCAGAGAGGCTGAATACCGCACTGAGTCAATGCGGTCTTAGCCTCTCTGGTCTCAACACTCTGTCTGATTTTGGATTTTTTTTTTTTTTTTCCAAAATCAGACTTGACACCAGAGAGGCTGAATACCGCACTGAGTCAATGCGGTCTTAGCCTCTCTGGTGTCAACACTCTGTCTGATTTTGGATTTTTTTTTTTTTTCCAAAATCAGACTTGACACCAGAGAGGCTGAATACCGCACTGAGTCAATGCGGTCTTAGCCTCTCTGGTGTCAACACTCTGTCTGATTTTGGATTTTTTTTTTTTTTTCCAAAATCAGACTTGACACCAGAGAGGCTGAATACCGCACTGAGTCAATGCGGTCTTAGCCTCTCTGGTCTCAACACTCTGTCTGATTTTGGATTTTTTTTTATTTTTTTTCCAAAATCAGACTTGACACCAGAGAGGCTGAATACCGCACTGACTCAATGCGGTCTTAGCCTCTCTGGTGTCAACACTCTGTCTGATTTTGGATTTTTTTTTTTTTTTCTAAAATCAGACTTGACACCAGAGAGGCTGAATACCGCACTGAGTCAATGCGGTCTTAGCCTCTCTGGTGTCACCACTCTGTCTGATTTTGGATTTTTTTTTTTTTTTCTAAAATCAGACTTGACACCAGAGAGGCTGAATACCGCACTGAGTCAATGCAGTCTTAGCCTCTCTGGTGTCAACACTCTGTCTGATTTTGGATTTTTTTTTTTTTTTCTAAAATCAGACTTGACACCAGAGAGGCTGAATACCGCACTGAGTCAATGCGGTCTTAGCCTCTCTGGTCTCAACACTCTGTCTGATTTTGGATATTTTTTTTTTTTTTTCCAAAATCAGACTTGACACCAGAGAGGCTGAATACCGCACTGACTCAATGCGGTCTTAGCCTCTCTGGTGTCAACACTCTGTCTGATTTTGGATTTTTTTTTTTTTTCTAAAATCAGACTTGACACCAGAGAGGCTGAATACCGCACTGAGTCAATGCGGTCTTAGCCTCTCTGGTGTCAACACTCTGTCTGATTTTGGATTTTTTTTTTTTTTCCAAAGTCAGACTTGACACCAGAGAGGCTGAATACCGCACTGAGTCAATGCGGTCTTAGCCTCTCTGGTCTCAACACTCTGTCTGATTTTGGATTCTTTTTTTTTTTTTTCCAAAATCAGACTTGACACCAGAGAGGCTGAATACCGCACTGAGTCAATGCGGTCTTAGCCTCTCTGGTGTCAACACTCTGTCTGATTTTGGATTTTTTTTTTTTTTTTCAAAGTCAGACTTGACACCAGAGAGGCTGAATACCGCACTGAGTCAATGCGGTCTTAGCCTCTCTGGTCTCAACACTGTCTGATTTTGGATTTTTTTTTTTTTTTTTCCAAAATCAGACTTGACACCAGAGAGGCTGAATACTGCACTGAGTCAATGCGGTCTTAGCCTCTCTGGTGTCAACACTCTGTCTGATTTTGGATTTTTTTTTTTTTTCCAAAATCAGACTTGACACCAGAGAGGCTGAATACCGCACTGAGTCAATGCGGTCTTAGCCTCTCTGGTGTCAACACTCTGTCTGATTTTGGATTTTTTTTTTTTTTCCAAAATCAGACTTGACACCAGAGAGGCTGAATACCGCACTGAGTCAATGCGGTCTTAGCCTCTCTGGTGTCAACACTCTGTCTGATTTTGGATTTTTTTTTTTTTTCCAAAATCAGACTTGACACCAGAGAGGCTGAATACCGCACTGAGTCAATGCGGTCTTAGCCTCTCTGGTGTCAACACTCTGTCTGATTTTGGATTTTTTTTTTTTTTTCCAAAATCAGACTTGACACCAGAGAGGCTGAATACCGCACTGAGTCAATGCGGTCTTAGCCTCTCTGGTCTCAACACTCTGTCTGATTTTGGATTTTTTTTTATTTTTTTTCCAAAATCAGACTTGACACCAGAGAGGCTGAATACCGCACTGACTCAATGCGGTCTTAGCCTCTCTGGTGTCAACACTCTGTCTGATTTTGGATTTTTTTTTTTTTTTCTAAAATCAGACTTGACACCAGAGAGGCTGAATACCGCACTGAGTCAATGCGGTCTTAGCCTCTCTGGTGTCAACACTCTGTCTGATTTTGGATTTTTTTTTTTTTTTCTAAAATCAGACTTGACACCAGAGAGGCTGAATACCGCACTGAGTCAATGCAGTCTTAGCCTCTCTGGTGTCAACACTCTGTCTGATTTTGGATTTTTTTTTTTTTTTCTAAAATCAGACTTGACACCAGAGAGGCTGAATACCGCACTGAGTCAATGCGGTCTTAGCCTCTCTGGTCTCAACACTCTGTCTGATTTTGGATATTTTTTTTTTTTTTTCCAAAATCAGACTTGACACCAGAGAGGCTGAATACCGCACTGACTCAATGCGGTCTTAGCCTCTCTGGTGTCAACACTCTGTCTGATTTTGGATTTTTTTTTTTTTTTCTAAAATCAGACTTGACACCAGAGAGGCTGAATACCGCACTGAGTCAATGCGGTCTTAGCCTCTCTGGTGTCAACACTCTGTCTGATTTTGGATTTTTTTTTTTTTTCCAAAGTCAGACTTGACACCAGAGAGGCTGAATACCGCACTGAGTCAATGCGGTCTTAGCCTCTCTGGTCTCAACACTCTGTCTGATTTTGGATTTTTTTTTTTTTTTTTCCAAAATCAGACTTGACACCAGAGAGGCTGAATACCGCACTGAGTCAATGCGGTCTTAGCCTCTCTGGTGTCAACACTCTGTCTGATTTTGGATTTTTTTTTTTTTTTTCAAAGTCAGACTTGACACCAGAGAGGCTGAATACCGCACTGAGTCAATGCGGTCTTAGCCTCTCTGGTCTCAACACTGTCTGATTTTGGATTTTTTTTTTTTTTTTTCCAAAATCAGACTTGACACCAGAGAGGCTGAATACTGCACTGAGTCAATGCGGTCTTAGCCTCTCTGGTGTCAACACTCTGTCTGATTTTGGATTTTTTTTTTTTTTCCAAAATCAGACTTGACACCAGAGAGGCTGAATACCGCACTGAGTCAATGCGGTCTTAGCCTCTCTGGTGTCAACACTCTGTCTGATTTTGGATTTTTTTTTTTTTTCCAAAATCAGACTTGACACCAGAGAGGCTGAATACCGCACTGAGTCAATGCGGTCTTAGCCTCTCTGGTGTCAACACTCTGTCTGATTTTGGATTTTTTATTTTTTTCCAAAATCAGACTTGACAACAGAGAGGCTGAATACCGCACTGAGTCAATGCAGTCTTAGCCTCTCTGGTGTCAACACTCTGTCTGATTTGGGATTTTTTTTTTTTTTTCCAAAATCAGACTTGACACCAGAGAGGCTGAATACTGCACTGAGTCAATGCGGTCTTAGGCTCTCTGGTGTCAACACTGTCTGATTTTGGATTTTTTTTTTTTTTTCCAAAATCAGACTTGACACCAGAGAGGCTGAATACCGCACTGAGTCAATGCGGTCTTAGCCTCTCTGGTCTCAACACTCCGTCTGATTTTGAATTTTTTTTTTTTTTTTTTCCAAAATCAGACTTGACACCAGAGAGGCTGAATACCGCACTGACTCAATGCGGTCTTAGCCTCTCTGGTGTCAACACTCTGTCTGATTTTGGATTTTTTTTTTTTTTCTAAAATCAGACTTGACACCAGAGAGGCTGAATACCGCACTGAGTCAATGCGGTCTTAGCCTCTCTGGTGTCAACACTCTGTCTGATTTTGGATTTTTTTTTTTTTTCCAAAGTCAGACTTGACACCAGAGAGGCTGAATACCGCACTGAGTCAATGCGGTCTTAGCCTCTCTGGTCTCAACACTCTGTCTGATTTTGGATTTTTTTTTTTTTTTTCCAAAATCAGACTTGACACCAGAGAGGCTGAATACCGCACTGAGTCAATGCGGTCTTAGCCTCTCTGGTCTCAACACTCTGTCTGATTTTGGATTTTTTTTTTTTTTTCCCAAAATCAGACTTGACACCAGAGAGGCTGAATACCGCACTGAGTCAATGCGGTCTTAGCCTCTCTGGTCTCAACACTCTGTCTGATTTTGGATTTTTTTTTTTTTTTTTCCAAAATCAGACTTGACACCAGAGAGGCTGAATACCGCACTGAGTCAATGCGGTCTTAGCCTCTCTGGTGTCAACACTCTGTCTGATTTTGGATTTTTTTTTTTTTTCCAAAATCAGACTTGACACCAGAGAGGCTGAATACCGCACTGAGTCAATGCGGTCTTAGCCTCTCTGGTGTCAACACTCTGTCTGATTTTGGATTTTTTTTTTTTTTCCAAAATCAGACTTGACACCAGAGAGGCTGAATACCGCACTGACTCAATGCGGTCTTAGCCTCTCTGGTGTCAACACTCTGTCTGATTTTGGATTTTTTTTTTTTTTTCTAAAATCAGACTTGACACCAGAGAGGCTGAATACCGCACTGAGTCAATGCGGTCTTAGCCTCTCTGGTGTCAACACTCTGTCTGATTTTGGATTTTTTTTTTTTTTTCCAAAATCAGACTTGACACCAGAGAGGCTGAATACCACACTGAGTCAATGCGGTCTTAGCCTCTCTGGTGTCAACACTCTGTCTGATTTTGGATTTTTTTTTTTTTTCCAAAATCAGACTTGACACCAGAGAGGCTGAATACCGCACTGACTCAATGCGGTCTTAGCCTCTCTGGTGTCAACACTCTGTCTGATTTTGGATTTTTTTTTTTTTTTCTAAAATCAGACTTGACACCAGAGAGGCTGAATACCGCACTGAGTCAATGCGGTCTTAGCCTCTCTGGTCTCAACACTCTGTCTGATTTTGGATATTTTTTTTTTTTTTCCAAAATCAGACTTGACACCAGAGAGGCTGAATACCGCACTGACTCTATGCGGTCTTAGCCTCTCTGGTGTCAACACTCTGTCTGATTTTGGATTTTTTTTTTTTTTTCTAAAATCAGACTTGACACCAGAGAGGCTGAATACCGCACTGAGTCAATGCGGTCTTAGCCTCTCTGGTGTCAACACTCTGTCTGATTTTGGATTTTTTTTTTTTTTCCAAAGTCAGACTTGACACCAGAGAGGCTGAATACCGCACTGAGTCAATGCGGTCTTAGCCTCTCTGGTCTCAACACTCTGTCTGATTTTGGATTCTTTTTTTTTTTTTTCCAAAATCAGACTTGACACCAGAGAGGCTGAATACCGCACTGAGTCAATGCGGTCTTAGCCTCTCTGGTGTCAACACTCTGTCTGATTTTGGATTTTTTTTTTTTTTTTCAAAGTCAGACTTGACACCAGAGAGGCTGAATACCGCACTGAGTCAATGCGGTCTTAGCCTCTCTGGTCTCAACACTGTCTGATTTTGGATTTTTTTTTTTTTTTTTCAAAAATCAGACTTGACACCAGAGAGGCTGAATACTGCACTGAGTCAATGCGGTCTTAGCCTCTCTGGTGTCAACACTGTCTGATTTTGGATTTTTTTTTTTTTTCCAAAATCAGACTTGACACCAGAGAGGCTGAATACCGCACTGAGTCAATGCAGTCTTAGCCTCTCTGGTCTCAACACTCTGTCTGATTTTGGATTTTTTTTTTTTTTTCCCAAAATCAGACTTGACACCAGAGAGGCTGAATACCGCACTGAGTCAATGCGGTCTTAGCCTCTCTGGTGTCAACACTCTGTCTGATTTTGGATTTTTTTTTTTTTTCCAAAATCAGACTTGACACCAGAGAGGCTGAATACCGCACTGACTCAATGCGGTCTTAGCCTCTCTGGTGTCAACACTCTGTCTGATTTTGGATTTTTTTTTTTTTTTCTAAAATCAGACTTGACACCAGAGAGGCTGAATACCGCACTGAGTCAATGCGGTCTTAGCCTCTCTGGTGTCAACACTCTGTCTGATTTTGGATTTTTTTTTTTTTTTCTAAAATCAGACTTGACACCAGAGAGGCTGAATACCGCACTGAGTCAATGCGGTCTTAGCCTCTCTGGTCTCAACACTCTGTCTGATTTTGGATATTTTTTTTTTTTTTCCAAAATCAGACTTGACACCAGAGAGGCTGAATACCGCACTGACTCTATGCGGTCTTAGCCTCTCTGGTGTCAACACTCTGTCTGATTTTGGATTTTTTTTTTTTTTTCTAAAATCAGACTTGACACCAGAGAGGCTGAATACCGCACTGAGTCAATGCGGTCTTAGCCTCTCTGGTGTCAACACTCTGTCTGATTTTGGATTTTTTTTTTTTTTCCAAAATCAGACTTGACACCAGAGAGGCTGAATACCGCACTGAGTCAATGCGGTCTTAGCCTCTCTGGTGTCAACACTCTGTCTGATTTTGGATTTTTTTTTTTTTTCCAAAATCAGACTTGACACCAGAGAGGCTGAATACCGCACTGACTCAATGCGGTCTTAGCCTCTCTGGTGTCAACACTCTGTCTGATTTTGGATTTTTTTTTTTTTTTCTAAAATCAGTCTTGACACCAGAGAGGCTGAATACCGCACTGAGTCAATGCGGTCTTAGCCTCTCTGGTGTCAACACTCTGTCTGATTTTGGATTTTTTTTTTTTTTTCCAAAATCAGACTTGACACCAGAGAGGCTGAATACCGCACTGAGTCAATGCGGTCTTAGCCTCTCTGGTGTCAACACTCTGTCTGATTTTGGATTTTTTTTTTTTTTCCAAAATCAGACTTGACACCAGAGAGGCTGAATACCGCACTGACTCAATGCGGTCTTAGCCTCTCTGGTGTCAACACTCTGTCTGATTTTGGATTTTTTTTTTTTTTTCTAAAATCAGACTTGACACCAGAGAGGCTGAATACCGCACTGAGTCAATGCGGTCTTAGCCTCTCTGGTGTCAACACTCTGTCTGATTTTGGATTTTTTTTTTTTTTTCTAAAATCAGACTTGACACCAGAGAGGCTGAATACCGCACTGAGTCAATGCGGTCTTAGCCTCTCTGGTCTCAACACTCTGTCTGATTTTGGATATTTTTTTTTTTTTTTCCAAAATCAGACTTGACACCAGAGAGGCTGAATACCGCACTGACTCTATGCGGTCTTAGCCTCTCTGGTGTCAACACTCTGTCTGATTTTGGATTTTTTTTTTTTTTTCTAAAATCAGACTTGACACCAGAGAGGCTGAATACCGCACTGAGTCAATGCGGTCTTAGCCTCTCTGGTCTCAACACTCTGTCTGATTTTGGATTTTTTTTTTTTTTTTTTCCAAAATCAGACTTGACACCAGAGAGGCTGAATACCGCACTGACTCAATGCGGTCTTAGCCTCTCTGGTGTCAACACTCTGTCTGATTTTGGATTTTTTTTTTTTTTTCTAAAATCAGACTTGACACCAGAGAGGCTGAATACCGCACTGAGTCAATGCGGTCTTAGCCTCTCTGGTGTCAACACTCTGTCTGATTTTGGATTTTTTTTTTTTTTTCCAAAATCAGACTTGACACCAGAGAGGCTGAATACCGCACTGAGTCAATGCGGTCTTAGCCTCTCTGGTGTCAACACTCTGTCTGATTTTGGATTTTTTTTTTTTTTCCAAAATCAGACTTGACACCAGAGAGGCTGAATACCGCACTGACTCAATGCGGTCTTAGCCTCTCTGGTGTCAACACTCTGTCTGATTTTGGATTTTTTTTTTTTTTTCTAAAATCAGACTTGACACCAGAGAGGCTGAATACCGCACTGAGTCAATGCGGTCTTAGCCTCTCTGGTGTCAACACTCTGTCTGATTTTGGATTTTTTTTTTTTTTTCTAAAATCAGACTTGACACCAGAGAGGCTGAATACCGCACTGAGTCAATGCGGTCTTAGCCTCTCTGGTCTCAACACTCTGTCTGATTTTGGATATTTTTTTTTTTTTTTCCAAAATCAGACTTGACACCAGAGAGGCTGAATACCGCACTGACTCTATGCGGTCTTAGCCTCTCTGGTGTCAACACTCTGTCTGATTTTGGATTTTTTTTTTTTTTTCTAAAATCAGACTTGACACCAGAGAGGCTGAATACCGCACTGAGTCAATGCGGTCTTAGCCTCTCTGGTGTCAACACTCTGTCTGATTTTGGATTTTTTTTTTTTTTCCAAAGTCAGACTTGACACCAGAGAGGCTGAATACAGCACTGAGTCAATGCGGTCTTAGCCTCTCTGGTCTCAACACTCTGTCTGATTTTGGATTCTTTTTTTTTTTTTTCCAAAATCAGACTTGACACCAGAGAGGCTGAATACCGCACTGAGTCAATGCGGTCTTAGCCTCTCTGGTGTCAACACTCTGTCTGATTTTGGATTTTTTTTTTTTTTTTCAAAGTCAGACTTGACACCAGAGAGGCTGAATACCGCACTGAGTCAATGCGGTCTTAGCCTCTCTGGTCTCAACACTGTCTGATTTTGGATTTTTTTTTTTTTTTTTCAAAAATCAGACTTGACACCAGAGAGGCTGAATACTGCACTGAGTCAATGCGGTCTTAGCCTCTCTGGTGTCAACACTGTCTGATTTTGGATTTTTTTTTTTTTCCAAAATCAGACTTGACACCAGAGAGGCTGAATACCGCACTGAGTCAATGCGGTCTTAGCCTCTCTGGTCTCAACACTCTGTCTGATTTTGGATTTTTTTTTTTTTTCCAAAATCAGACTTGACACCAGAGAGGCTGAATACCGGACTGAGTCAATGCGGTCTTAGCCTCTCTGGTGTCAACACTCTGTCTGATTTTGGATTTTTTTTTTTTTTTTCCAAAATCAGACTTGACACCAGAGAGGCTGAATACCGCACTGAGTCAATGCGGTCTTAGCCTCTCTGGTGTCAACACTCTGTCTGATTTTGGATTTTTTTTTTTTTTCCAAAATCAGACTTGACACCAGAGAGGCTGAATACCGCACTGAGTCAATGCGGTCTTAGCCTCTCTGGTGTCAACACTCTGTCTGATTTTGGATTTTTTTTTTTTTTCCAAAATCAGACTTGACACCAGAGAGGCTGAATACCGCACTGAGTCAATGCGGTCTTAGCCTCTCTGGTCTCAACACTCTGTCTGATTTTGGATTTTTTTTTTTTTTTTTCCAAAATCAGACTTGACACCAGAGAGGCTGAATACCGCACTGACTCAATGCGGTCTTAGCCTCTCTGGTGTCAACACTCTGTCTGATTTTGGATTTTTTTTTTTTTTTCTAAAATCAGACTTGACACCAGAGAGGCTGAATACCGCACTGAGTCAATGCAGTCTTAGCCTCTCTGGTGTCAACACTCTGTCTGATTTTGGATTTTTTTTTTTTTTTCTAAAATCAGACTTGACACCAGAGAGGCTGAATACCGCACTGAGTCAATGCGGTCTTAGCCTCTCTGGTCTCAACACTCTGTCTGATTTTGGATTTTTTTTTATTTTTTTTCCAAAATCAGACTTGACACCAGAGAGGCTGAATACCGCACTGACTCAATGCGGTCTTAGCCTCTCTGGTGTCAACACTCTGTCTGATTTTGGATTTTTTTTTTTTTTTCTAAAATCAGACTTGACACCAGAGAGGCTGAATACCGCACTGAGTCAATGCGGTCTTAGCCTCTCTGGTGTCAACACTCTGTCTGATTTTGGATTTTTTTTTTTTTTTCTAAAATCAGACTTGACACCAGAGAGGCTGAATACCGCACTGAGTCAATGCGGTCTTAGCCTCTCTGGTGTCAACACTCTGTCTGATTTTGGATTTTTTTTTTTTTTTCTAAAATCAGACTTGACACCAGAGAGGCTGAATACCGCACTGAGTCAATGCGGTCTTAGCCTCTCTGGTCTCAACACTCTGTCTGATTTTGGATATTTTTTTTTTTTTTTCCAAAATCAGACTTGACACCAGAGAGGCTGAATACCGCACTGACTCTATGCGGTCTTAGCCTCTCTGGTGTCAACACTCTGTCTGATTTTGGATTTTTTTTTTTTTTTCTAAAATCAGACTTGACACCAGAGAGGCTGAATACCGCACTGAGTCAATGCGGTCTTAGCCTCTCTGGTGTCAACACTCTGTCTGATTTTGGATTTTTTTTTTTTTTCCAAAGTCAGACTTGACACCAGAGAGGCTGAATACAGCACTGAGTCAATGCGGTCTTAGCCTCTCTGGTCTCAACACTCTGTCTGATTTTGGATTCTTTTTTTTTTTTTTCCAAAATCAGACTTGACACCAGAGAGGCTGAATACCGCACTGAGTCAATGCGGTCTTAGCCTCTCTGGTGTCAACACTCTGTCTGATTTTGGATTTTTTTTTTTTTTTTCAAAGTCAGACTTGACACCAGAGAGGCTGAATACCGCACTGAGTCAATGCGGTCTTAGCCTCTCTGGTCTCAACACTGTCTGATTTTGGATTTTTTTTTTTTTTTTTCAAAAATCAGACTTGACACCAGAGAGGCTGAATACTGCACTGAGTCAATGCGGTCTTAGCCTCTCTGGTGTCAACACTGTCTGATTTTGGATTTTTTTTTTTTTCCAAAATCAGACTTGACACCAGAGAGGCTGAATACCGCACTGAGTCAATGCGGTCTTAGCCTCTCTGGTCTCAACACTCTGTCTGATTTTGGATTTTTTTTTTTTTTCCAAAATCAGACTTGACACCAGAGAGGCTGAATACCGGACTGAGTCAATGCGGTCTTAGCCTCTCTGGTGTCAACACTCTGTCTGATTTTGGATTTTTTTTTTTTTTTTCCAAAATCAGACTTGACACCAGAGAGGCTGAATACCGCACTGAGTCAATGCGGTCTTAGCCTCTCTGGTGTCAACACTCTGTCTGATTTTGGATTTTTTTTTTTTTTCCAAAATCAGACTTGACACCAGAGAGGCTGAATACCGCACTGAGTCAATGCGGTCTTAGCCTCTCTGGTGTCAACACTCTGTCTGATTTTGGATTTTTTTTTTTTTTCCAAAATCAGACTTGACACCAGAGAGGCTGAATACCGCACTGAGTCAATGCGGTCTTAGCCTCTCTGGTCTCAACACTCTGTCTGATTTTGGATTTTTTTTTTTTTTTTTTCCAAAATCAGACTTGACACCAGAGAGGCTGAATACCGCACTGACTCAATGCGGTCTTAGCCTCTCTGGTGTCAACACTCTGTCTGATTTTGGATTTTTTTTTTTTTTTCTAAAATCAGACTTGACACCAGAGAGGCTGAATACCGCACTGAGTCAATGCAGTCTTAGCCTCTCTGGTGTCAACACTCTGTCTGATTTTGGATTTTTTTTTTTTTTTCTAAAATCAGACTTGACACCAGAGAGGCTGAATACCGCACTGAGTCAATGCGGTCTTAGCCTCTCTGGTCTCAACACTCTGTCTGATTTTGGATTTTTTTTTATTTTTTTTCCAAAATCAGACTTGACACCAGAGAGGCTGAATACCGCACTGACTCAATGCGGTCTTAGCCTCTCTGGTGTCAACACTCTGTCTGATTTTGGATTTTTTTTTTTTTTTCTAAAATCAGACTTGACACCAGAGAGGCTGAATACCGCACTGAGTCAATGCGGTCTTAGCCTCTCTGGTGTCAACACTCTGTCTGATTTTGGATTTTTTTTTTTTTTCCAAAGTCAGACTTGACACCAGAGAGGCTGAATACCGCACTGAGTCAATGCGGTCTTAGCCTCTCTGGTCTCAACACTCTGTCTGATTTTGGATTCTTTTTTTTTTTTTTCCAAAATCAGACTTGACACCAGAGAGGCTGAATACCGCACTGAGTCAATGCGGTCTTAGCCTCTCTGGTGTCAACACTCTGTCTGATTTTGGATTTTTTTTTTTTTTCCAAAGTCAGACTTGACACCAGAGAGGCTGAATACCGCACTGAGTCAATGCGGTCTTAGCCTCTCTGGTCTCAACACTGTCTGATTTTGGATTTTTTTTTTTTTTTTTCCAAAATCAGACTTGACACCAGAGAGGCTGAATACTGCACTGAGTCAATGCGGTCTTAGCCTCTCTGGTGTCAACACTCTGTCTGATTTTGGATTTTTTTTTTTTTTCCAAAATCAGACTTGACACCAGAGAGGCTGAATACCGCACTGAGTCAATGCGGTCTTAGCCTCTCTGGTCTCAACACTCTGTCTGATTTTGGATTTTTTTTTTTTTTTCCAAAATCAGACTTGACACCAGAGAGGCTGAATACTGCACTGAGTCAATGCGGTCTTAGCCTCTCTGGTCTCAACACTCTGTCTGATTTTGGATTTTTTTTTATTTTTTTTCCAAAATCAGACTTGACACCAGAGAGGCTGAATACCGCACTGACTCAATGCGGTCTTAGCCTCTCTGGTGTCAACACTCTGTCTGATTTTGGATTTTTTTTTTTTTTTCTAAAATCAGACTTGACACCAGAGAGGCTGAATACCGCACTGAGTCAATGCGGTCTTAGCCTCTCTGGTGTCAACACTCTGTCTGATTTTGGATTTTTTTTTTTTTTCCAAAGTCAGACTTGACACCAGAGAGGCTGAATACCGCACTGAGTCAATGCGGTCTTAGCCTCTCTGGTCTCAACACTCTGTCTGATTTTGGATTCTTTTTTTTTTTTTTCCAAAATCAGACTTGACACCAGAGAGGCTGAATACCGCACTGAGTCAATGCGGTCTTAGCCTCTCTGGTGTCAACACTCTGTCTGATTTTGGATTTTTTTTTTTTTTCCAAAGTCAGACTTGACACCAGAGAGGCTGAATACCGCACTGAGTCAATGCGGTCTTAGCCTCTCTGGTCTCAACACTGTCTGATTTTGGATTTTTTTTTTTTTTTTTCCAAAATCAGACTTGACACCAGAGAGGCTGAATACTGCACTGAGTCAATGCGGTCTTAGCCTCTCTGGTGTCAACACTCTGTCTGATTTTGGATTTTTTTTTTTTTTCCAAAATCAGACTTGACACCAGAGAGGCTGAATACCGCACTGAGTCAATGCGGTCTTAGCCTCTCTGGTCTCAACACTCTGTCTGATTTTGGATTTTTTTTTTTTTTTCCAAAATCAGACTTGACACCAGAGAGGCTGAATACTGCACTGAGTCAATGCGGTCTTAGCCTCTCTGGTGTCAACACTCTGTCTGATTTTGGATTTTTTTTTTTTTTCCAAAATCAGACTTGACACCAGAGAGGCTGAATACCGCACTGAGTCAATGCGGTCTTAGCCTCTCTGGTGTCAACACTCTGTCTGATTTTGGATTTTTTATTTTTTTTCCAAAATCAGACTTGACAACAGAGAGGCTGAATACCGCACTGAGTCAATGCAGTCTTAGCCTCTCTGGTGTCAACACTCTGTCTGATTTTGGATTTTTTTTTTTTTTCCAAAATCAGACTTGACACCAGAGAGGCTGAATACCGCACTGAGTCAATGCGGTCTTAGGCTCTCTGGTGTCAACACTGTCAGATTTTGGATTTTTTTTTTTTTTTCCAAAATCAGACTTGACACCAGAGAGGCTGAATACCGCACTGAGTCAATGCGGTCTTAGCCTCTCTGGTCTCAACACTCTGTCTGATTTTGTTTTTGTTTTTTGTTTTTTCCAAAATCAGACTTGACACCAGAGAGGCTGAATACCGCACTGAGTCAATGCGGTCTTAGCCTCTCTGGTCTCAACACTGTCTGATTTTGGATTTTTTTTTTTTTTTTTCAAAAATCAGACTTGACACCAGAGAGGCTGAATACTGCACTGAGTCAATGCGGTCTTAGCCTCTCTGGTGTCAACACTGTCTGATTTTGGATTTTTTTTTTTTTTCCAAAATCAGACTTGACACCAGAGAGGCTGAATACCGCACTGAGTCAATGCGGTCTTAGCCTCTCTGGTCTCAACACTCTGTCTGATTTTGGATTTTTTTTTTTTTTTCCAAAATCAGACTTGACACCAGAGAGGCTGAATACCGCACTGAGTCAATGCGGTCTTAGCCTCTCTGGTGTCAACACTCTGTCTGATTTTGGATTTTTTTTTTTTTTTTTCCAAAATCAGACTTGACACCAGAGAGGCTGAATACCGCACTGAGTCAATGCGGTCTTAGCCTCTCTGGTGTCAACACTCTGTCTGATTTTGGATTTTTTTTTTTTTTCCAAAATCAGACTTGACACCAGAGAGGCTGAATACCGCACTGAGTCAATGCGGTCTTAGCCTCTCTGGTGTCAACACTCTGTCTGATTTTGGATTTTTTTTTTTTTTCCAAAATCAGACTTGACACCAGAGAGGCTGAATACCGCACTGAGTCAATGCGGTCTTAGCCTCTCTGGTCTCAACACTCTGTCTGATTTTGGATTTTTTTTTTTTTTTCCAAAATCAGACTTGACACCAGAGAGGCTGAATACTGCACTGAGTCAATGCGGTCTTAGCCTCTCTGGTGTCAACACTCTGTCTGATTTTGGATTTTTTTTTTTTTTCCAAAATCAGACTTGACACCAGAGAGGCTGAATACCGCACTGAGTCAATGCGGTCTTAGCCTCTCTGGTGTCAACACTCTGTCTGATTTTGGATTTTTTATTTTTTTTCCAAAATCAGACTTGACAACAGAGAGGCTGAATACCGCACTGAGTCAATGCAGTCTTAGCCTCTCTGGTGTCAACACTCTGTCTGATTTTGGATTTTTTTTTTTTTTCCAAAATCAGACTTGACACCAGAGAGGCTGAATACCGCACTGAGTCAATGCGGTCTTAGGCTCTCTGGTGTCAACACTGTCAGATTTTGGATTTTTTTTTTTTTTTTCCAAAATCAGACTTGACACCAGAGAGGCTGAATACCGCACTGAGTCAATGCGGTCTTAGCCTCTCTGGTCTCAACACTCTGTCTGATTTTGTTTTTGTTTTTTGTTTTTTCCAAAATCAGACTTGACACCAGAGAGGCTGAATACCGCACTGAGTCAATGCGGTCTTAGCCTCTCTGGTCTCAACACTGTCTGATTTTGGATTTTTTTTTTTTTTTTTCAAAAATCAGACTTGACACCAGAGAGGCTGAATACTGCACTGAGTCAATGCGGTCTTAGCCTCTCTGGTGTCAACACTGTCTGATTTTGGATTTTTTTTTTTTTTCCAAAATCAGACTTGACACCAGAGAGGCTGAATACCGCACTGAGTCAATGCGGTCTTAGCCTCTCTGGTCTCAACACTCTGTCTGATTTTGGATTTTTTTTTTTTTTTCCAAAATCAGACTTGACACCAGAGAGGCTGAATACCGCACTGAGTCAATGCGGTCTTAGCCTCTCTGGTGTCAACACTCTGTCTGATTTTGGATTTTTTTTTTTTTTTTTCCAAAATCAGACTTGACACCAGAGAGGCTGAATACCGCACTGAGTCAATGCGGTCTTAGCCTCTCTGGTGTCAACACTCTGTCTGATTTTGGATTTTTTTTTTTTTTCCAAAATCAGACTTGACACCAGAGAGGCTGAATACCGCACTGAGTCAATGCGGTCTTAGCCTCTCTGGTGTCAACACTCTGTCTGATTTTGGATTTTTTTTTTTTTTCCAAAATCAAACTTGACACCAGAGAGGCTGAATACCGCACTGAGTCAATGCGGTCTTAGCCTCTCTGGTCTCAACACTCTGTCTGATTTTGGATTTTTTTTTTTTTTTTTTCCAAAATCAGACTTGACACCAGAGAGGCTGAATACCGCACTGACTCAATGCGGTCTTAGCCTCTCTGGTGTCAACACTCTGTCTGATTTTGGATTTTTTTTTTTTTTTCTAAAATCAGACTTGACACCAGAGAGGCTGAATACCGCACTGAGTCAATGCGGTCTTAGCCTCTCTGGTGTCAACACTCTGTCTGATTTTGGATTTTTTTTTTTTTTTCAAAGTCAGACTTGACACCAGAGAGGCTGAATACCGCACTGAGTCAATGCGGTCTTAGCCTCTCTGGTCTCAACACTGTCTGATTTTGGATTTTTTTTTTTTTTTTTCCAAAATCAGATTTGACACCAGAGAGGCTGAATACCGCACTGAGTCAATGCGGTCTTAGCCTCTCTGGTCTCAACACTCTGTCTGATTTTGGATATTTTTTTTTTTTTTTCCAAAATCAGACTTGACACCAGAGAGGCTGAATACCGCACTGACTCTATGCGGTCTTAGCCTCTCTGGTGTCAACACTCTGTCTGATTTTGGATTTTTTTTTTTTTTTCTAAAATCAGACTTGACACCAGAGAGGCTGAATACCGCACTGAGTCAATGCGGTCTTAGCCTCTCTGGTGTCAACACTCTGTCTGATTTTGGATTTTTTTTTTTTTTCCAAAGTCAGACTTGACACCAGAGAGGCTGAATACCGCACTGAGTCAATGCGGTCTTAGCCTCTCTGGTCTCAACACTCTGTCTGATTTTGGATTCTTTTTTTTTTTTTTCCAAAATCAGACTTGACACCAGAGAGGCTGAATACCGCACTGAGTCAATGCGGTCTTAGCCTCTCTGGTGTCAACACTCTGTCTGATTTTGGATTTTTTTTTTTTTTTTCAAAGTCAGACTTGACACCAGAGAGGCTGAATACCGCACTGAGTCAATGCGGTCTTAGCCTCTCTGGTCTCAACACTGTCTGATTTTGGATTTTTTTTTTTTTTTTTCCAAAATCAGACTTGACACCAGAGAGGCTGAATACTGCACTGAGTCAATGCGGTCTTAGCCTCTCTGGTGTCAACACTCTGTCTGATTTTGGATTTTTTTTTTTTTTCCAAAATCAGACTTGACACCAGAGAGGCTGAATACCGCACTGAGTCAATGCGGTCTTAGCCTCTCTGGTCTCAACACTCTGTCTGATTTTGGATTTTTTTTTTTTTTTCCAAAATCAGACTTGACACCAGAGAGGCTGAATACTGCACTGAGTCAATGCGGTCTTAGCCTCTCTGGTGTCAACACTCTGTCTGATTTTGGATTTTTTTTTTTTTTCCAAAATCAGACTTGACACCAGAGAGGCTGAATACCGCACTGAGTCAATGCGGTCTTAGCCTCTCTGGTGTCAACACTCTGTCTGATTTTGGATTTTTTATTTTTTTTCCAAAATCAGACTTGACAACAGAGAGGCTGAATACTGCACTGAGTCAATGCAGTCTTAGCCTCTCTGGTGTCAACACTCTGTCTGATTTTGGATTTTTTTTTTTTTTCCAAAATCAGACTTGACACCAGAGAGGCTGAATACCGCACTGAGTCAATGCGGTCTTAGGCTCTCTGGTGTCAACACTGTCAGATTTTGGATTTTTTTTTTTTTTTCCAAAATCAGACTTGACACCAGAGAGGCTGAATACCGCACTGAGTCAATGCGGTCTTAGCCTCTCTGGTCTCAACACTCTGTCTGATTTTGTTTTTGTTTTTTGTTTTTTCCAAAATCAGACTTGACAACAGAGAGGCTGAATACCGCACTGAGTCAATGCGGTCTTAGCCTCTCTGGTCTCAACACTGTCTGATTTTGGATTTTTTTTTTTTTTTTTCAAAAATCAGACTTGACACCAGAGAGGCTGAATACTGCACTGAGTCAATGCGGTCTTAGCCTCTCTGGTGTCAACACTGTCTGATTTTGGATTTTTTTTTTTTTTCCAAAATCAGACTTGACACCAGAGAGGCTGAATACCGCACTGAGTCAATGCGGTCTTAGCCTCTCTGGTCTCAACACTCTGTCTGATTTTGGATTTTTTTTTTTTTTTCCAAAATCAGACTTGACACCAGAGAGGCTGAATACCGCACTGAGTCAATGCGGTCTTAGCCTCTCTGGTGTCAACACTCTGTCTGATTTTGGATTTTTTTTTTTTTTTTCCAAAATCAGACTTGACACCAGAGAGGCTGAATACCGCACTGAGTCAATGCGGTCTTAGCCTCTCTGGTGTCAACACTCTGTCTGATTTTGGATTTTTTTTTTTTTTCCAAAATCAGACTTGACACCAGAGAGGCTGAATACCGCACTGAGTCAATGCGGTCTTAGCCTCTCTGGTGTCAACACTCTGTCTGATTTTGGATTTTTTTTTTTTTTCCAAAATCAGACTTGACACCAGAGAGGCTGAATACCGCACTGAGTCAATGCGGTCTTAGCCTCTCTGGTCTCAACACTCTGTCTGATTTTGGATTTTTTTTTTTTTTTTTTCCAAAATCAGACTTGACACCAGAGAGGCTGAATACCGCACTGACTCAATGCGGTCTTAGCCTCTCTGGTGTCAACACTCTGTCTGATTTTGGATTTTTTTTTTTTTTTCTAAAATCAGACTTGACACCAGAGAGGCTGAATACCGCACTGAGTCAATGCGGTCTTAGCCTCTCTGGTCTCAACACTCTGTCTGATTTTGGATTCTTTTTTTTTTTTTTCCAAAATCAGACTTGACACCAGAGAGGCTGAATACCGCACTGAGTCAATGCGGTCTTAGCCTCTCTGGTGTCAACACTCTGTCTGATTTTGGATTTTTTTTTTTTTTTTCAAAGTCAGACTTGACACCAGAGAGGCTGAATACCGCACTGAGTCAATGCGGTCTTAGCCTCTCTGGTCTCAACACTGTCTGATTTTGGATTTTTTTTTTTTTTTTTCCAAAATCAGACTTGACACCAGAGAGGCTGAATACTGCACTGAGTCAATGCAGTCTTAGCCTCTCTGGTGTCAACACTCTGTCTGATTTTGGATTTTTTTTTTTTTTCCAAAATCAGACTTGACACCAGAGAGGCTGAATACCGCACTGAGTCAATGCGGTCTTAGCCTCTCTGGTCTCAACACTCTGTCTGATTTTGGATTTTTTTTTTTTTTTCCAAAATCAGACTTGACACCAGAGAGGCTGAATACTGCACTGAGTCAATGCGGTCTTAGCCTCTCTGGTGTCAACACTCTGTCTGATTTTGGATTTTTTTTTTTTTTCCAAAATCAGACTTGACACCAGAGAGGCTGAATACCGCACTGAGTCAATGCGGTCTTAGCCTCTCTGGTGTCAACACTCTGTCTGATTTTGGATTTTTTATTTTTTTTCCAAAATCAGACTTGACAACAGAGAGGCTGAATACCGCACTGAGTCAATGCAGTCTTAGCCTCTCTGGTGTCAACACTCTGTCTGATTTTGGATTTTTTTTTTTTTTCCAAAATCAGACTTGACACCAGAGAGGCTGAATACCGCACTGAGTCAATGCGGTCTTAGGCTCTCTGGTGTCAACACTGTCAGATTTTGGATTTTTTTTTTTTTTTCCAAAATCAGACTTGACACCAGAGAGGCTGAATACCGCACTGAGTCAATGCGGTCTTAGCCTCTCTGGTCTCAACACTCTGTCTGATTTTGTTTTTGTTTTTTGTTTTTTCCAAAATCAGACTTGACACCAGAGAAGCTGAATACCGCACTGAGTCAATGCGGTCTTAGCCTCTCTGGTCTCAACACTCTGTCTGATTTTGGATTTTTTTTTTTTTTTTCCCAAAATCAGACTTGACACCAGAGAGGCTGAATACCGCACTGAGTCAATGCGGTCTTAGCCTCTCTGGTCTCAACACTCTGTCTGATTTTGGATTTTTTTTTTTTTTTCCAAAATCAGACTTGACACCAGAGAGGCTGAATACCGCACTGAGTCAATGCGGTCTTAGCCTCTCTGGTGTCAACACTCTGTCTGATTTTGGATTTTTTTTTTTTTTCCAAAATCAGACTTGACACCAGAGAGGCTGAATACCGCACTGAGTCAATGCGGTCTTAGCCTCTCTGGTGTCAACACTCTGTCTGATTTTGGATTTTTTTTTTTTTTCCAAAATCAGACTTGACACCAGAGAGGCTGAATACCGCACTGACTCAATGCGGTCTTAGCCTCTCTGGTGTCAACACTCTGTCTGATTTTGGATTTTTTTTTTTTTTTCTAAAATCAGACTTGACACCAGAGAGGCTGAATACCGCACTGAGTCAATGCGGTCTTAGCCTCTCTGGTGTCAACACTCTGTCTGATTTTGGATTTTTTTTTTTTTTTCCAAAATCAGACTTGACACCAGAGAGGCTGAATACCGCACTGAGTCAATGCGGTCTTAGCCTCTCTGGTGTCAACACTCTGTCTGATTTTGGATTTTTTTTTTTTTTCCAAAATCAGACTTGACACCAGAGAGGCTGAATACCGCACTGAGTCAATGCGGTCTTAGGCTCTCTGGTGTCAACACTGTCAGATTTTGGATTTTTTTTTTTTTTTCCAAAATCAGACTTGACACCAGAGAGGCTGAATACCGCACTGAGTCAATGCGGTCTTAGCCTCTCTGGTCTCAACACTCTGTCTGATTTTGTTTTTGTTTTTTGTTTTTTCCAAAATCAGACTTGACACCAGAGAAGCTGAATACCGCACTGAGTCAATGCGGTTTTAGCCTCTCTGGTCTCAACACTCTGTCTGATTTTGGATTTTTTTTTTTTTTTCCCAAAATCAGACTTGACACCAGAGAGGCTGAATACCGCACTGAGTCAATGCGGTCTTAGCCTCTCTGGTCTCAACACTCTGTCTGATTTTGGATTTTTTTTTTTTTTCCAAAATCAGACTTGACACCAGAGAGGCTGAATACCGCACTGAGTCAATGCGGTCTTAGCCTCTCTGGTGTCAACACTCTGTCTGATTTTGGATTTTTTTTTTTTTTCCAAAATCAGACTTGACACCAGAGAGGCTGAATACCGCACTGAGTCAATGCGGTCTTAGCCTCTCTGGTGTCAACACTCTGTCTGATTTTGGATTTTTTTTTTTTTTCCAAAATCAGACTTGACACCAGAGAGGCTGAATACCGCACTGACTCAATGCGGTCTTAGCCTCTCTGGTGTCAACACTCTGTCTGATTTTGGATTTTTTTTTTTTTTTCTAAAATCAGACTTGACACCAGAGAGGCTGAATACCGCACTGAGTCAATGCGGTCTTAGCCTCTCTGGTGCCAACACTCTGTCTGATTTTGGATTTTTTTTTTTTTTTTCCAAAATCAGACTTGACACCAGAGAGGCTGAATACCGCACTGAGTCAATGCGGTCTTAGCCTCTCTGGTGTCAACACTCTGTCTGATTTTGGATTTTTTTTTTTTTTCCAAAATCAGACTTGACAGCAGAGAGGCTGAATACCGCACTGACTCAATGCGGTCTTAGCCTCTCTGGTGTCAACACTCTGTCTGATTTTGGATTTTTTTTTTTTTTTCTAAAATCAGACTTGACACCAGAGAGGCTGAATACCGCACTGAGTCAATGCGGTCTTAGCCTCTCTGGTGTCAACACTCTGTCTGATTTTGGATTTTTTTTTTTTTTTCTAAAATCAGACTTGACACCAGAGAGGCTGAATACCGCACTGAGTCAATGCGGTCTTAGCCTCTCTGGTCTCAACACTCTGTCTGATTTTGGATATTTTTTTTTTTTTTTCCAAAATCAGACTTGACACCAGAGAGGCTGAATACCGCACTGACTCAATGCGGTCTTAGCCTCTCTGGTGTCAACACTCTGTCTGATTTTGGATTTTTTTTTTTTTTTCTAAAATCAGACTTGACACCAGAGAGGCTGAATACCGCACTGAGTCAATGCGGTCTTAGCCTCTCTGGTCTCAACACTCTGTCTGATTTTGGATTTTTTTTTTTTTTTCCAAAATCAGACTTGACACCAGAGAGGCTGAATACCGCACTGAGTCAATGGGGTCTTAGCCTCTCTGGTGTCAACACTCTGTCTGATTTTGGATTTTTTATTTTTTTTCCAAAATCAGACTTGACACCAGAGAGGCTGAATACCGCACTGAGTCAATGCGGTCTTAGCCTCTCTGGTGTCAACACTCTGTCTGATTTTGGATTTTTTATTTTTTTTCCAAAATCAGACTTGACAACAGAGAGGCTGAATACCGCACTGAGTCAATGCAGTCTTAGCCTCTCTGGTGTCAACACTCTGTCTGATTTTGGATTTTTTTTTTTTTTCCAAAATCAGACTTGACACCAGAGAGGCTGAATACCGCACTGAGTCAATGCGGTCTTAGCCTCTCTGGTCTCAACACTCTGTCTGATTTTGGATTTTTTTTTTTTTTTTTTCCAAAATCAGACTTGACACCAGAGAGGCTGAATACCGCACTGACTCAATGCGGTCTTAGCCTCTCTGGTGTCAACACTCTGTCTGATTTTGGATTTTTTTTTTTTTTTCTAAAATCAGACTTGACACCAGAGAGGCTGAATACCGCACTGAGTCAATGCGGTCTTAGCCTCTCTGGTGTCAACACTCTGTCTTATTTTGGATTTTTTTTTTTTTTTCTAAAATCAGACTTGACACCAGAGAGGCTGAATACCGCACTGAGTCAATGCGGTCTTAGCCTCTCTGGTCTCAACACTCTGTCTGATTTTGGATTTTTTTTTTTTTTTTTTCCAAAATCAGACTTGACACCAGAGAGGCTGAATACCGCACTGACTCAATGCGGTCTTAGCCTCTCTGGTGTCAACACTCTGTCTGATTTTGGATTTTTTTTTTTTTTTCTAAAATCAGACTTGACACCAGAGAGGCTGAATACCGCACTGAGTCAATGCGGTCTTAGCCTCTCTGGTGTCAACACTCCGTCTGATTTTGGATTTTTTTTTTTTTTCCAAAGTCAGACTTGACACCAGAGAGGCTGAATACCGCACTGAGTCAATGCGGTCTTAGCCTCTCTGGTCTCAACACTCTGTCTGATTTTGGATTCTTTTTTTTTTTTTTCCAAAATCAGACTTGACACCAGAGAGGCTGAATACCGCACTGAGTCAATGCGGTCTTAGCCTCTCTGGTGTCAACACTCTGTCTGATTTTGGATTTTTTTTTTTTTTCCAAAATCAGACTTGACACCAGAGAGGCTGAATACCGCACTGAGTCAATGCGGTCTTAGGCTCTCTGGTGTCAACACTGTCAGATTTTGGATTTTTTTTTTTTTTTCCAAAATCAGACTTGACACCAGAGAGGCTGAATACCGCACTGAGTCAATGCGGTCTTAGCCTCTCTGGTCTCAACACTCTGTCTGATTTTGTTTTTGTTTTTTGTTTTTTCCAAAATCAGACTTGACACCAGAGAAGCTGAATACCGCACTGAGTCAATGCGGTTTTAGCCTCTCTGGTCTCAACACTCTGTCTGATTTTGGATTTTTTTTTTTTTTTCCCAAAATCAGACTTGACACCAGAGAGGCTGAATACCGCACTGAGTCAATGCGGTCTTAGCCTCTCTGGTCTCAACACTCTGTCTGATTTTGGATTTTTTTTTTTTTTCCAAAATCAGACTTGACACCAGAGAGGCTGAATACCGCACTGAGTCAATGCGGTCTTAGCCTCTCTGGTGTCAACACTCTGTCTGATTTTGGATTTTTTTTTTTTTTCCAAAATCAGACTTGACACCAGAGAGGCTGAATACCGCACTGAGTCAATGCGGTCTTAGCCTCTCTGGTGTCAACACTCTGTCTGATTTTGGATTTTTTTTTTTTTTCCAAAATCAGACTTGACACCAGAGAGGCTGAATACCGCACTGACTCAATGCGGTCTTAGCCTCTCTGGTGTCAACACTCTGTCTGATTTTGGATTTTTTTTTTTTTTTCTAAAATCAGACTTGACACCAGAGAGGCTGAATACCGCACTGAGTCAATGCGGTCTTAGCCTCTCTGGTGCCAACACTCTGTCTGATTTTGGATTTTTTTTTTTTTTTCCAAAATCAGACTTGACACCAGAGAGGCTGAATACCGCACTGAGTCAATGCGGTCTTAGCCTCTCTGGTGTCAACACTCTGTCTGATTTTGGATTTTTTTTTTTTTTCCAAAATCAGACTTGACAGCAGAGAGGCTGAATACCGCACTGACTCAATGCGGTCTTAGCCTCTCTGGTGTCAACACTCTGTCTGATTTTGGATTTTTTTTTTTTTTTCTAAAATCAGACTTGACACCAGAGAGGCTGAATACCGCACTGAGTCAATGCGGTCTTAGCCTCTCTGGTGTCAACACTCTGTCTGATTTTGGATTTTTTTTTTTTTTTCTAAAATCAGACTTGACACCAGAGAGGCTGAATACCGCACTGAGTCAATGCGGTCTTAGCCTCTCTGGTCTCAACACTCTGTCTGATTTTGGATATTTTTTTTTTTTTTTCCAAAATCAGACTTGACACCAGAGAGGCTGAATACCGCACTGACTCAATGCGGTCTTAGCCTCTCTGGTGTCAACACTCTGTCTGATTTTGGATTTTTTTTTTTTTTTCTAAAATCAGACTTGACACCAGAGAGGCTGAATACCGCACTGAGTCAATGCGGTCTTAGCCTCTCTGGTCTCAACACTCTGTCTGATTTTGGATTTTTTTTTTTTTTTCCAAAATCAGACTTGACACCAGAGAGGCTGAATACCGCACTGAGTCAATGGGGTCTTAGCCTCTCTGGTGTCAACACTCTGTCTGATTTTGGATTTTTTATTTTTTTTCCAAAATCAGACTTGACACCAGAGAGGCTGAATACCGCACTGAGTCAATGCGGTCTTAGCCTCTCTGGTGTCAACACTCTGTCTGATTTTGGATTTTTTATTTTTTTTCCAAAATCAGACTTGACAACAGAGAGGCTGAATACCGCACTGAGTCAATGCAGTCTTAGCCTCTCTGGTGTCAACACTCTGTCTGATTTTGGATTTTTTTTTTTTTTCCAAAATCAGACTTGACACCAGAGAGGCTGAATACCGCACTGAGTCAATGCGGTCTTAGCCTCTCTGGTCTCAACACTCTGTCTGATTTTGGATTTTTTTTTTTTTTTTTTCCAAAATCAGACTTGACACCAGAGAGGCTGAATACCGCACTGACTCAATGCGGTCTTAGCCTCTCTGGTGTCAACACTCTGTCTGATTTTGGATTTTTTTTTTTTTTTCTAAAATCAGACTTGACACCAGAGAGGCTGAATACCGCACTGAGTCAATGCGGTCTTAGCCTCTCTGGTGTCAACACTCTGTCTTATTTTGGATTTTTTTTTTTTTTTCTAAAATCAGACTTGACACCAGAGAGGCTGAATACCGCACTGAGTCAATGCGGTCTTAGCCTCTCTGGTCTCAACACTCTGTCTGATTTTGGATTTTTTTTTTTTTTTTTTCCAAAATCAGACTTGACACCAGAGAGGCTGAATACCGCACTGACTCAATGCGGTCTTAGCCTCTCTGGTGTCAACACTCTGTCTGATTTTGGATTTTTTTTTTTTTTTCTAAAATCAGACTTGACACCAGAGAGGCTGAATACCGCACTGAGTCAATGCGGTCTTAGCCTCTCTGGTGTCAACACTCCGTCTGATTTTGGATTTTTTTTTTTTTTCCAAAGTCAGACTTGACACCAGAGAGGCTGAATACCGCACTGAGTCAATGCGGTCTTAGCCTCTCTGGTCTCAACACTCTGTCTGATTTTGGATTCTTTTTTTTTTTTTTCCAAAATCAGACTTGACACCAGAGAGGCTGAATACCGCACTGAGTCAATGCGGTCTTAGCCTCTCTGGTGTCAACACTCTGTCTGATTTTGGATTTTTTTTTTTTTTTCAAAGTCAGACTTGACACCAGAGAGGCTGAATACCGCACTGAGTCAATGCGGTCTTAGCCTCTCTGGTCTCAACACTGTCTGATTTTGGATTTATTTTTTTTTTTTTCCAAAATCAGACTTGACACCAGAGAGGCTGAATACTGCACTGAGTCAATGCGGTCTTAGCCTCTCTGGTGTCAACACTCTGTCTGATTTTGGATTTTTTTTTTTTTTCCAAAATCAGACTTGACACCAGAGAGGCTGAATACCGCACTGAGTCAATGCGGTATTAGCCTCTCTGGTCTCAACACTCTGTCTGATTTTGGATTTTTTTTTTTTTTTCCAAAATCAGACTTGACACCAGAGAGGCTGAATACTGCACTGAGTCAATGCGGTCTTAGCCTCTCTGGTGTCAACACTCTGTCTGATTTTGGATTTCTTTTTTTTTTTTTTTCCAAAATCAGACTTGACACCAGAGAGGCTGAATACCGCACTGAGTCAATGCGGTCTTAGCCTCTCTGGTCTCAACACTCTGTCTGATTTTGGATTTTTTATTTTTTTCTAAAATCAGACTTGACACCAGAGAGGCTGAATACCGCACTGAGTCAATGCGGTCTTAGCCTCTCTGGTGTCAACACTCTGTCTGATTTTGGATTTTTTTTTTTTTTCCAAAGTCAGACTTGACACCAGAGAGGCTGAATACCGCACTGAGTCAATGCGGTCTTAGCCTCTCTGGTCTCAACACTCTGTCTGATTTTGGATTTTTTTTTTTTTTTTCCAAAATCAGACTTGACACCAGAGAGGCTGAATACCGCACTGAGTCAATGCGGTCTTAGCCTCTCTGGTCTCAACACTCTGTCTGATTTTGGATTTTTTTTTTTTTTTCCCAAAATCAGACTTGACACCAGAGAGGCAGAATACCGCACTGAGTCAATGCGGTCTTAGCCTCTCTGGTCTAAACACTCTGTCTGATTTTGGATTTTTTTTTTTTTTCCAAAATCAGACTTGACACCAGAGAGGCTGAATACCGCACTGAGTCAATGCGGTCTTAGCCTCTCTGGTGTCAACACTCTGTCTGATTTTGGATTTTTTTTTTTTTTCCAAAATCAGACTTGACACCAGAGAGGCTGAATACCGCACTGAGTCAATGCGGTCTTAGCCTCTCTGGTGTCAACACTCTGTCTGATTTTGGATTTTTTTTTTTTTTCCAAAATCAGACTTGACACCAGAGAGGCTGAATACCGCACTGACTCAATGCGGTCTTAGCCTCTCTGGTGTCAACACTCTGTCTGATTTTGGATTTTTTTTTTTTTTTCTAAAATCAGACTTGACACCAGAGAGGCTGAATACCGCACTGAGTCAATGCGGTCTTAGCCTCTCTGGTGTCAACACTCTGTCTGATTTTGGATTTTTTTTTTTTTTCCAAAATCAGACTTGACAGCAGAGAGGCTGAATACCGCACTGACTCAATGCGGTCTTAGCCTCTCTGGTGTCAACACTCTGTCTGATTTTGGATTTTTTTTTTTTTTTCTAAAATCAGACTTGACACCAGAGAGGCTGAATACCGCACTGAGTCAATGCGGTCTTAGCCTCTCTGGTGTCAACACTCTGTCTGATTTTGGATTTTTTTTTTTTTTTCTAAAATCAGACTTGACACCAGAGAGGCTGAATACCGCACTGAGTCAATGCGGTCTTAGCCTCTCTGGTCTCAACACTCTGTCTGATTTTGGATATTTTTTTTTTTTTTTCCAAAATCAGACTTGACACCAGAGAGGCTGAATACCGCACTGACTCAATGCGGTCTTAGCCTCTCTGGTGTCAACACTCTGTCTGATTTTGGATTTTTTTTTTTTTTTCTAAAATCAGACTTGACACCAGAGAGGCTGAATACCGCACTGAGTCAATGCGGTCTTAGCCTCTCTGGTCTCAACACTCTGTCTGATTTTGGATTTTTTTTTTTTTTTCCAAAATCAGACTTGACACCAGAGAGGCTGAATACCGCACTGAGTCAATGCGGTCTTAGCCTCTCTGGTGTCAACACTCTGTCTGATTTTGGATTTTTTATTTTTTTTCCAAAATCAGACTTGACACCAGAGAGGCTGAATACCGCACTGAGTCAATGCGGTCTTAGCCTCTCTGGTGTCAACACTCTGTCTGATTTTGGATTTTTTATTTTTTTTCCAAAATCAGACTTGACACCAGAGAGGCTGAATACCGCACTGAGTCAATGCGGTCTTAGCCTCTCTGGTCTCAACACTCTGTCTGATTTTGAAATTTTTTTTTTTTTTTCCAAAATCAGACTTGACACCAGAGAGGCTGAATACCGCACTGAGTCAATGCGGTCTTAGCCTCTCTGGTCTCAACACTCTGTCTGATTTTGGATTTTTTTTTTTTTTTTTCCAAAATCAGACTTGACACCAGAGAGGCTGAATACCGCACTGACTCAATGCGGTCTTAGCCTCTCTGGTGTCAACACTCTGTCTGATTTTGGATTTTTTTTTTTTTTTCTAAAATCAGACTTGACACCAGAGAGGCTGAATACCGCACTGAGTCAATGCGGTCTTAGCCTCTCTGGTCTCAACACTCTGTCTGATTTTGGATTTTTTTTTTTTTTTCTAAAATCAGACTTGACACCAGAGAGGCTGAATACCGCACTGAGTCAATGCGGTCTTAGCCTCTCTGGTGTCAACACTCTGTCTGATTTTGGATTTTTTTTTTTTTTCCAAAATCAGACTTGACACCAGAGAGGCTGAATACCGCACTGAGTCAATGCGGTCTTAGCCTCTCTGGTGTCAACACTCTGTCTGATTTTGGATTTTTTATTTTTTTCCAAAATCAGACTTGACAACAGAGAGGCTGAATACCGCACTGAGTCAATGCAGTCTTAGCCTCTCTGGTGTCAACACTCTGTCTGATTTTGGATTTTTTTTTTTTTTCCAAAATCAGACTTGACACCAGAGAGGCTGAATACTGCACTGAGTCAATGCGGTCTTAGGCTCTCTGGTGTCAACACTGTCTGATTTTGGATTTTTTTTTTTTTTTTCCAAAATCAGACTTGACACCAGAGAGGCTGAATACCGCACTGAGTCAATGCGGTCTTAGCCTCTCTGGTCTCAACACTCTGTCTGATTTTTTTTTTTTTTTTTTTTTTTCCAAAATCAGACTTGACACCAGAGAAGCTGAATACCGCACTGAGTCAATGCGGTCTTAGCCTCTCTGGTGTCAACACTCTGTCTGATTTTGATTTTTTTTTTTTTTTTTCCAAAATCAGACTTGACACCAGAGAGGCTGAATACCGCACTGACTCAATGCGGTCTTAGCCTCTCTGGTGTCAACACTCTGTCTGATTTTGGATTTTTTTTTTTTTTCTAAAATCAGACTTGACACCAGAGAGGCTGAATACCGCACTGAGTCAATGCGGTCTTAGCCTCTCTGGTCTCAACACTCTGTCTGATTTTGGATTTTTTTTTTTTTTTTCCAAAATCAGACTTGACACCAGAGAGGCTGAATACCGCACTGAGTCAATGCGGTCTTAGCCTCTCTGGTCTCAACACTCTGTCTGATTTTGGATTTTTTTTTTTTTTTCCCAAAATCAGACTTGACACCAGAGAGGCTGAATACCGCACTGAGTCAATGCGGTCTTAGCCTCTCTGGTCTCAACACTCTGTCTGATTTTGGATTTTTTTTTTTTTTTTTTCCAAAATCAGACTTGACACCAGAGAGGCTGAATACCGCACTGAGTCAATGCGGTCTTAGCCTCTCTGGTGTCAACACTCTGTCTGATTTTGGATTTTTTTTTTTTTTCCAAAATCAGACTTGACACCAGAGAGGCTGAATACCGCACTGAGTCAATGCGGTCTTAGCCTCTCTGGTGTCAACACTCTGTCTGATTTTGGATTTTTTTTTTTTTTCCAAAATCAGACTTGACACCAGAGAGGCTGAATACCGCACTGAGTCAATGCGGTCTTAGCCTCTCTGGTCTCAACACTCTGTCTGATTTTGGATTTTTTTTTATTTTTTTTCCAAAATCAGACTTGACACCAGAGAGGCTGAATACCGCACTGACTCAATGCGGTCTTAGCCTCTCTGGTGTCAACACTCTGTCTGATTTTGGATTTTTTTTTTTTTTTCTAAAATCAGACTTGACACCAGAGAGGCTGAATACCGCACTGAGTCAATGCGGTCTTAGCCTCTCTGGTGTCAACACTCTGTCTGATTTTGGATTTTTTTTTTTTTTTCTAAAATCAGACTTGACACCAGAGAGGCTGAATACCGCACTGAGTCAATGCGGTCTTAGCCTCTCTGGTCTCAACACTCTGTCTGATTTTGGATATTATTTTTTTTTTTTCAAAAATCAGACTTGACACCAGAGAGGCTGAATACCGCACTGACTCAATGCGGTCTTAGCCTCTCTGGTGTCAACACTCTGTCTGATTTTGGATTTTTTTTTCTTTTTCTAAAATCAGACTTGACACCAGAGAGGCTGAATACCGCACTGAGTCAATGCGGTCTTAGCCTCTCTGGTGTCAACACTCTGTCTGATTTTGGATTTTTTTTTTTTTTCCAAAGTCAGACTTGACACCAGAGAGGCTGAATACCGCACTGAGTCAATGCGGTCTTAGCCTCTCTGGTCTCAACACTCTGTCTGATTTTGGATTTTTTTTTTTTTTTTTCCAAAATCAGACTTGACACCAGAGAGGCTGAATACCGCACTGAGTCAATGCGGTCTTAGCCTCTCTGGTGTCAACACTCTGTCTGATTTTTGATTTTTTTTTTTTTTTTCAAAGTCAGACTTGACACCAGAGAGGCTGAATACCGCACTGAGTCAATGCGGTCTTAGCCTCTCTGGTCTCAACACTGTCTGATTTTGGATTATTATTTTTTTTTTTCCAAAATCAGACTTGACACCAGAGAGGCTGAATACTGCACTGAGTCAATGCGGTCTTAGCCTCTCTGGTGTCAACACTCTGTCTGATTTTGGATTTTTTTTTTTTTTCCAAAATCAGACTTGACACCAGAGAGGCTGAATACCGCACTGAGTCAATGCGGTCTTAGCCTCTCTGGTCTCAACACTCTGTCTGATTTTGGATTTTTTTTTTTTTTTCCAAAATCAGACTTGACACCAGAGAGGCTGAATACCGCACTGAGTCAATGCGGTCTTAGCCTCTCTGGTGTCAACACTCTGTCTGATTTTGGATTTTTTTTTTTTTTCCAAAATCAGACTTGACACCAGAGAGGCTGAATACCGCACTGAGTCAATGCGGTCTTAGCCTCTCTGGTGTCAACACTCTGTCTGATTTTGGATTTTTTATTTTTTTTCCAAAATCAGACTTGACAACAGAGAGGCTGAATACCGCACTGAGTCAATGCAGTCTTAGCCTCTCTGGTGTCAACACTCTGTCTGATTTTGGATTTTTTTTTTTTTTCCAAAATCAGACTTGACACCAGAGAGGCTGAATACCGCACTGAGTCAATGCGGTCTTAGGCTCTCTGGTGTCAACACTGTCTGATTTTGGATTTTTTTTTTTTTTTTCAAAATCAGACTTGACACCAGAGAGGCTGAATACCGCACTGAGTCAATGCGGTCTTAGCCTCTCTGGTCTCAACACTCTGTCTGATTTTTTTTTTTTTTTTTTTTTTTCCAAAATCAGACTTGACACCAGAGAAGCTGAATACCGCACTGAGTCAATGCGGTCTTAGCCTCTCTGGTGTCAACACTCTGTCTGATTTTGGATTTTTTTTTTTTTTTTTTCCAAAATCAGACTTGACACCAGAGAGGCTGAATACCGCACTGAGTCAATACGGTCTTAGCCTCTCTGGTCTCAACACTCTGTCTGATTTTGGATTTTTTTTTTTTTTTCCCAAAATCAGACTTGACACCAGAGAGGCTGAATACCGCACTGAGTCAATGCGGTCTTAGCCTCTCTGGTCTCAACACTCTGTCTGATTTTGGATTTTTTTTTTTTTTTTCCAAAATCAGACTTGACACCAGAGAGGCTGAATACCGCACTGAGTCAATGCGGTCTTAGCCTCTCTGGTGTCAACACTCTGTCTGATTTTGGATTTTTTCTTTTTTTTCCAAAATCAGACTTGACACCAGAGAGGCTGAATACCGCACTGAGTCAATGCGGTCTTAGCCTCTCTGGTGTCAACACTCTGTCTGATTTTGGATTTTTTTTTTTTTTTCCAAAATCAGACTTGACACCAGAGAGGCTGAATACCGCACTGAGTCAATGCGGTCTTAGCCTCTCTGGTCTCAACACTCTGTCTGATTTTGGATTTTTTTTTATTTTTTTTCCAAAATCAGACTTGACACCAGAGAGGCTGAATACCGCACTGACTCAATGCGGTCTTAGCCTCTCTGGTGTCAACACTCTGTCTGATTTTGGATTTTTTTTTTTTTTTCTAAAATCAGACTTGACACCAGAGAGGCTGAATACCGCACTGAGTCAATGCGGTCTTAGCCTCTCTGGTGTCAACACTCTGTCTGATTTTGGATTTTTTTTTTTTTTTCTAAAATCAGACTTGACACCAGAGAGGCTGAATACCGCACTGAGTCAATGCGGTCTTAGCCTCTCTGGTCTCAACACTCTGTCTGATTTTGGATTTTTTTTTTTTTTTTTCCAAAATCAGACTTGACACCAGAGAGGCTGAATACCGCACTGACTCAATGCGGTCTTAGCCTCTCTGGTGTCAACACTCTGTCTGATTTTGGATTTTTTTTTCTTTTTCTAAAATCAGACTTGACACCAGAGAGGCTGAATACCGCACTGAGTCAATGCGGTCTTAGCCTCTCTGGTGTCAACACTCTGTCTGATTTTGGATTTTTTTTTTTTTTCCAAAGTCAGACTTGACACCAGAGAGGCTGAATACCGCACTGAGTCAATGCGGTCTTAGCCTCTCTGGTCTCAACACTCTGTCTGATTTTGGATTTTTTTTTTTTTTTTTCCAAAATCAGACTTGACACCAGAGAGGCTGAATACCGCACTGAGTCAATGCGGTCTTAGCCTCTCTGGTGTCAACACTCTGTCTGATTTTTGATTTTTTTTTTTTTTTTCAAAGTCAGACTTGACACCAGAGAGGCTGAATACCGCACTGAGTCAATGCGGTCTTAGCCTCTCTGGTCTCAACACTGTCTGATTTTGGATTTTTTTTTTTTTTTTCAAAGTCAGACTTGACACCAGAGAGGCTGAATACCGCACTGAGTCAATGCGGTCTTAGCCTCTCTGGTCTCAACACTGTCTGATTTTGGATTTTTTTTTTTTTTTTCCAAAATCAGACTTGACACCAGAGAGGCTGAATACTGCACTGAGTCAATGCGGTCTTAGCCTCTCTGGTGTCAACACTCTGTCTGATTTTGGATTTTTTTTTTTTTTCCAAAATCAGACTTGACACCAGAGAGGCTGAATACCGCACTGAGTCAATGCGGTCTTAGCCTCTCTGGTCTCAACACTCTGTCTGATTTTGGATTTTTTTTTTTTTTTCCAAAATCAGACTTGACACCAGAGAGGCTGAATACCGCACTGAGTCAATGCGGTCTTAGCCTCTCTGGTGTCAACACTCTGTCTGATTTTGGATTTTTTTTTTTTTTTCCAAAATCAGACTTGACACCAGAGAGGCTGAATACCGCACTGAGTCAATGCGGTCTTAGCCTCTCTGGTGTCAACACTCTGTCTGATTTTGGATTTTTTTTTTTTTTCCAAAATCAGACTTGACACCAGAGAGGCTGAATACCGCACTGAGTCAATGCGGTCTTAGCCTCTCTGGTGTCAACACTCTGTCTGATTTTGGATTTTTTTTTTTTTTCAAAAATCAGACTTGACACCAGAGAGGCTGAATACCGCACTGAGTCAATGCGGTCTTAGCCTCTCTGGTGTCAACACTCTGTCTGATTTTGGATTTTTTTTTTTTTTCCAAAGTCAGACTTGACACCAGAGAGGCTGAATACCGCACTGAGTCAATGCGGTCTTAGCCTCTCTGGTCTCAACACTCTGTCTGATTTTGGATTTTTTTTTTTTTTTTCTAAAATCAGACTTGACACCAGAGAGGCTGAATACGGCACTGAGTCAATGCGGTCTTAGCCTCTCTGGTGTCAACACTCTGTCTGATTTTGGATTTTTTTTTTTTCCAAAATCAGACTTGACACCAGAGAGGCTGAATACCGCACTAAGTCAATGCGGTCTTAGCCTCTCTGGTCTCAACACTCTGTCTGATTTTGGATTTTTTTTTTTTTTCCAATTTTTTTTCCAATTTTTTTTCCAAAATCAGACTTTTTTCCAAAATCAGACTTGACACCAGAGAGGCTGAATACCGCACTGAGTCAATGCGGTCTTAGCCTCTCTGGTGTCAACACTCTGTCTGATTTTGGATTTTTTTTTTTTTTTTTTTCCAAAATCAGACTTGACACCAGAGAGGCTGAATACCGCACTGAGTCAATACGGTCTTAGCCTCTCTGGTCTCAACACTCTGTCTGATTTTGGATTTTTTTTTTTTTTTCCCAAAATCAGACTTGACACCAGAGAGGCTGAATACCGCACTGAGTCAATGCGGTCTTAGCCTCTCTGGTCTCAACACTCTGTCTGATTTTGGATTTTTTTTTTTTTTTTCCAAAATCAGACTTGACACCAGAGAGGCTGAATACCGCACTGAGTCAATGCGGTCTTAGCCTCTCTGGTGTCAACACTCTGTCTGATTTTGCATTTTTTTTTTTTTTCCAAAATCAGACTTGACACCAGAGAGGCTGAATACCGCACTGAGTCAATGCGGTCTTAGCCTCTCTGGTGTCAACACTCTGTCTGATTTTGGATTTTTTTTTTTTTTCCAAAATCAGACTTGACACCAGAGAGGCTGAATACCGCACTGAGTCAATGCGGTCTTAGCCTCTCTGGTCTCAACACTCTGTCTGATTTTGGATTTTTTTTTTTTTTTTTTCCAAAATCAGACTTGACACCAGAGAGGCTGAATACCGCACTGACTCAGTGCGGTCTTAGCCTCTCTGGTGTCAACACTCTGTCTGATTTTGGATTTTTTTTTTTTTTTCTAAAATCAGACTTGACACCAGAGAGGCTGAATACCGCACTGAGTCAATGCGGTCTTAGCCTCTCTGGTGTCAACACTCTGTCTGATTTTGGATTTTTTTTTTTTTTTCTAAAATCAGACTTGACACCAGAGAGGCTGAATACCGCACTGAGTCAATGCGGTCTTAGCCTCTCTGGTCTCAACACTCTGTCTGATTTTGGATATTTTTTTTTTTTTTTCCAAAATCAGACTTGACACCAGAGAGGCTGAATACCGCACTGACTCAATGCGGTCTTAGCCTCTCTGGTGTCAACACTCTGTCTGATTTTGGATTTTTTTTTTTTTTTCTAAAATCAGACTTGACACCAGAGAGGCTGAATACCGCACTGAGTCAATGCGGTCTTAGCCTCTCTGGTGTCAACACTCTGTCTGATTTTGGATTTTTTTTTTTTTTCCAAAGTCAGACTTGACACCAGAGAGGCTGAATACCGCACTGAGTCAATGCGGTCTTAGCCTCTCTGGTCTCAACACTCTGTCTGATTTTGGATTCTTTTTTTTTTTTTTCCAAAATCAGACTTGACACCAGAGAGGCTGAATACCGCACTGAGTCAATGCGGTCTTAGCCTCTCTGGTGTCAACACTCTGTCTGATTTTGGATTTTTTTTTTTTTTTTCAAAGTCAGACTTGACACCAGAGAGGCTGAATACCGCACTGAGTCAATGCGGTCTTAGCCTCTCTGGTCTCAACACTGTCTGATTTTGGATTTTTTTTTTTTTTTTTCCAAAATCAGACTTGACACCAGAGAGGCTGAATACTGCACTGAGTCAATGCGGTCTTAGCCTCTCTGGTGTCAACACTCTGTCTGATTTTGGATTTTTTTTTTTTTTCCAAAATCAGACTTGACACCAGAGAGGCTGAATACCGCACTGAGTCAATGCGGTCTTAGCCTCTCTGGTCTCAACACTCTGTCTGATTTTGGATTTTTTTTTTTTTTTCCAAAATCAGACTTGACACCAGAGAGGCTGAATACCGCACTGAGTCAATGCGGTCTTAGCCTCTCTGGTGTCAACACTCTGTCTGATTTTGGATTTTTTTTTTTTTTCCAAAGTCAGACTTGACACCAGAGAGGCTGAATACCGCACTGAGTCAATGCGGTCTTAGCCTCTCTGGTCTCAACACTCTGTCTGATTTTGGATTTTTTTTTTTTTTTTCTAAAATCAGACTTGACACCAGAGAGGCTGAATACGGCACTGAGTCAATGCGGTCTTAGCCTCTCTGGTGTCAACACTCTGTCTGATTTTTGATTTTTTTTTTTTTTCTAAAATCAGACTTGACACCAGAGAGGCTGAATACCGCACTGAGTCAATGCGGTCTTAGCCTCTCTGGTGTCAACACTCTGTCTGATTTTGGATTTTTTTTTTTTTTCCAAAATCAGACTTGACACCAGAGAGGCTGAATACCGCACTGAGTCAATGCGGTCTTAGCCTCTCTGGTGTCAACACTCTGTCTGATTTTGGATTTTTTTTTTTTTTCCAAAATCAGACTTGACACCAGAGAGGCTGAATACCGCACTGAGTCAATGCGGTCTTAGCCTCTCTGGTGTCAACACTCTGTCTGATTTTGGATTTTTTTTTTTTTTCCAAAGTCAGACTTGACACCAGAGAGGCTGAATACCGCACTGAGTCAATGCGGTCTTAGCCTCTCTGGTCTCAACACTCTGTCTGATTTTGGATTTTTTTTTTTTTTTTCTAAAATCAGACTTGACACCAGAGAGGCTGAATACGGCACTGAGTCAATGCGGTCTTAGCCTCTCTGGTGTCAACACTCTGTCTGATTTTGGATTTTTTTTTTTTCCAAAATCAGACTTAACACCAGAGAGGCTGAATACCGCACTGAGTCAATGCAGTCTTAGCCTCTCTGGTGTCAACACTCTGTCTGATTTTGGATTTTTTTTTTTTTTTCCAAAATCAGACTTGACACCAGAGAGGCTGAATACCGCACTGAGTCAATGCGGTCTTAGCCTCTCTGGTGTCAACACTCTGTCTGATTTTGGATTTTTTTTTTTTTTTTTCCAAAATCAGACTTGACACCAGAGAGGCTGAATACCGCACTGAGTCAATGCGGTCTTAGCCTCTCTGGTCTCAACACTGTCTGATTTTGGATTTTTTTTTTTTTTTTTCCAAAATCAGACTTGACACCAGAGAGGCTGAATACCGCACTGAGTCAATGCGGTCTTAGCCTCTCTGGTCTCAACACTCTGTCTGATTTTGGATTTTTTTTTTTTTTCCCAAAATCAGACTTGACACCAGAGAGGCTGAATACCGCACTGAGTCAATGCGGTCTTAGCCTCTCTGGTGTCAACACTCTGTCTGATTTTGGATTTTTTTTTTTTTTTCTAAAATCAGACTTGACACCAGAGAGGCTGAATACGGCACTGAGTCAATGCGGTCTTAGCCTCTCTGGTGTCAACACTCTGTCTGATTTTTGATTTTTTTTTTTTTTCTAAAATCAGACTTGACACCAGAGAGGCTGAATACCGCACTGAGTCAATGCGGTCTTAGCCTCTCTGGTGTCAACACTCTGTCTGATTTTGGATTTTTTTTTTTTTTCCAAAATCAGACTTGACACCAGAGAGGCTGAATACCGCACTGAGTCAATGCGGTCTTAGCCTCTCTGGTGTCAACACTCTGTCTGATTTTGGATTTTTTTTTTTTTTCCAAAATCAGACTTGACACCAGAGAGGCTGAATACCGCACTGAGTCAATGCGGTCTTAGCCTCTCTGGTGTCAACACTCTGTCTGATTTTGGATTTTTTTTTTTTTTCCAAAGTCAGACTTGACACCAGAGAGGCTGAATACCGCACTGAGTCAATGCGGTCTTAGCCTCTCTGGTCTCAACACTCTGTCTGATTTTGGATTTTTTTTTTTTTTTTCTAAAATCAGACTTGACACCAGAGAGGCTGAATACGGCACTGAGTCAATGCGGTCTTAGCCTCTCTGGTGTCAACACTCTGTCTGATTTTGGATTTTTTTTTTTTCCAAAATCAGACTTAACACCAGAGAGGCTGAATACCGCACTGAGTCAATGCAGTCTTAGCCTCTCTGGTGTCAACACTCTGTCTGATTTTGGATTTTTTTTTTTTTTTTCCAAAATCAGACTTGACACCAGAGAGGCTGAATACCGCACTGAGTCAATGCGGTCTTAGCCTCTCTGGTGTCAACACTCTGTCTGATTTTGGATTTTTTTTTTTTTTTTTCCAAAATCAGACTTGACACCAGAGAGGCTGAATACCGCACTGAGTCAATGCGGTCTTAGCCTCTCTGGTCTCAACACTGTCTGATTTTGGATTTTTTTTTTTTTTTTTCCAAAATCAGACTTGACACCAGAGAGGCTGAATACCGCACTGAGTCAATGCGGTCTTAGCCTCTCTGGTCTCAACACTCTGTCTGATTTTGGATTTTTTTTTTTTTTTCCCAAAATCAGACTTGACACCAGAGAGGCTGAATACCGCACTGAGTCAATGCGGTCTTAGCCTCTCTGGTCTCAACACTCTGTCTGATTTTGGATTTTTTTTTTTTTTTTTCCAAAATCAGACTTGACACCAGAGAGGCTGAATACCGCACTGAGTCAATGCGGTCTTAGCCTCTCTGGTGTCAACACTCTGTCTGATTTTGGATTTTTTTTTTTTTTTTTTCCAAAATCAGACTTGACACCAGAGAGGCTGAATACCGCACTGAGTCAATGCGGTCTTAGCCTCTCTGGTCTCAACACTCTGTCTGATTTTGGATTTTTTTTTTTTTTTTTTTCCAAAATCAGACTTGACACCAGAGAGGCTGAATACCGCACTGAGTCAATGCTGTCTTAGCCTCTCTGGTGTCAACACTCTGTCTGATTTTGGATTTTTTTTTTTTTTCCAAAATCAGACTTGACACCAGAGAGGCTGAATACCGCACTGAGTCAATGCTGTCTTAGCCTCTCTGGTGTCAACACTCTGTCTGATTTTGGATTTTTTTTCCTTTTCCAAAATCAGACTTGACACCAGAGAGGCTGAATACCGCACTGAGTCAATGCGGTCTTAGCCTCTCTGGTGTCAACACTCTGTCTGATTTTGGATTTTTTATTTTTTTTTTCCAAAATCAGACTTGACACCAGAGAGGCTGAATACCGCACTGAGTCAATGCGGTCTTAGCCTCTCTGGTCTCAACACTGTCTGATTTTGGATTTTTTTTTTTTTTTTTCCAAAATCAGACTTGACACCAGAGAGGCTGAATACCGCACTGAGTCAATGCGGTCTTAGCCTCTCTGGTCTCAACACTCTGTCTGATTTTGGATTTTTTTTTTTTTTTCCAAAATCAGACTTGACACCAGAGAGGCTGAATACCGCACTGAGTCAATGCGGTCTTAGCCTCTCTGGTCTCAACACTCTGTCTGATTTTGGATTTTTTTTTTTTTTTTTTCCAAAATCAGACTTGACACCAGAGAGGCTGAATACCGCACTGAGTCAATGCGGTCTTAGCCTCTCTGGTGTCAACACTCTGTCTGATTTTGGATTTTTTTTTTTTTTTTTTCCAAAATCAGACTTGACACCAGAGAGGCTGAATACCGCACTGAGTCAATGCGGTCTTAGCCTCTCTGGTCTCAACACTCTGTCTGATTTTGGATTTTTTTTTTTTTTTTTTTCCAAAATCAGACTTGACACCAGAGAGGCTGAATACCGCACTGAGTCAATGCTGTCTTAGCCTCTCTGGTGTCAACACTCTGTCTGATTTTGGATTTTTTTTTTTTTTCCAAAATCAGACTTGACACCAGAGAGGCTGAATACCGCACTGAGTCAATGCGGTCTTAGCCTCTCTGGTCTCAACACTCTGTCTGATTTTGGATTTTCTTTTTTTTTTTCCAAAATCAGACTTGACACCAGAGAGGCTGAATACCGCACTGACTCAATGCGGTCTTAGCCTCTCTGGTGTCAACACTCTGTCTGATTTTGGATTTTTTTTTTTTTTTCTAAAATCAGACTTGACACCAGAGAGGCTGAATACCGCACTGACTCAATGCGGTCTTAGCCTCTCTGGTGTCAACACTCTGTCTGATTTTGGATTTTTTTTATTTTTTTCTAAAATCAGACTTGACAGCAGAGAGGCTGAATACCGCACTGAGTCAATGCGGTCTTAGCCTCTCTGGTGTCAACACTCTGTCTGATTTTGGATTTTTTTTTTTTTTCCAATGTCAGACTTGACACCAGAGAGGCTGAATACCGCACTAAGTCAATGCGGTCTTAGCCTCTCTGGTGTCAACACTCTGTCTGATTTTGGATTTTTTTTTTTTTTTTCCAAAATCAGAGTTGACACCAGAGAGGCTGAATACCGCACTGAGTCAATGCGGTCTTAGCCTCTCTGGTGTCAACACTCTGTCTGATTTTGGATTTTTCATTTTTTTTTTCCAAAATCAGACTTGACACCAGAGAGGCTGAATACCGCACTGAGTCAATGCGGTCTTAGCCTCTCTGGTCTCAACACTCTGTCTGATTTTGGATTTTTTTTTTTTTTTTCTAAAATCAGACTTGACACCAGAGAGGCTGAATACGGCACTGAGTCAATGCGGTCTTAGCCTCTCTGGTGTCAACACTCTGTCTGATTTTGGATTTTTTTTTTTTCCAAAATCAGACTTAACACCAGAGAGGCTGAATACCGCACTGAGTCAATGCGGTCTTAGCCTCTCTGGTGTCAACACTCTGTCTGATTTTGGATTTTTTTTTTTTTTTCCAAAATCAGACTTGACACCAGAGAGGCTGAATACCGCACTGAGTCAATGCGGTCTTAGCCTCTCTGGTGTCAACACTCTGTCTGATTTTGGATTTTTTATTTTTTTTTTCCAAAATCAGACTTGACACCAGAGAGGCTGAATACCGCACTGAGTCAATGCGGTCTTAGCCTCTCTGGTCTCAACACTGTCTGATTTTGGATTTTTTTTTTTTTTTTTCCAAAATCAGACTTGACACCAGAGAGGCTGAATACCGCACTGAGTCAATGCGGTCTTAGCCTCTCTGGTCTCAACACTCTGTCTGATTTTGGATTTTTTTTTTTTTTCCCAAAATCAGACTTGACACCAGAGAGGCTGAATACCGCACTGAGTCAATGCGGTCTTAGCCTCTCTGGTCTCAACACTCTGTCTGATTTTGGATTTTTTTTTTTTTTTTTCCAAAATCAGACTTGACACCAGAGAGGCTGAATACCGCACTGAGTCAATGCGGTCTTAGCCTCTCTGGTGTCAACACTCTGTCTGATTTTGGATTTTTTTTTTTTTTTTTTCCAAAATCAGACTTGACACCAGAGAGGCTGAATACCGCACTGAGTCAATGCGGTCTTAGCCTCTCTGGTCTCAACACTCTGTCTGATTTTGGATTTTTTTTTTTTTTTTTTTCCAAAATCAGACTTGACACCAGAGAGGCTGAATACCGCACTGAGTCAATGCTGTCTTAGCCTCTCTGGTGTCAACACTCTGTCTGATTTTGGATTTTTTTTTTTTTTCCAAAATCAGACTTGACACCAGAGAGGCTGAATACCGCACTGAGTCAATGCTGTCTTAGCCTCTCTGGTGTCAACACTCTGTCTGATTTTGGATTTTTTTTCCTTTTCCAAAATCAGACTTGACACCAGAGAGGCTGAATACCGCACTGAGTCAATGCGGTCTTAGCCTCTCTGGTCTCAACACTGTCTGATTTTGGATTTTTTTTTTTTTTTTTCCAAAATCAGACTTGACATCAGAGAGGCTGAATACCGCACTGAGTCAATGCGGTCTTAGCCTCTCTGGTCTCAACACTCTGTCTGATTTTGGATTTTTTTTTTTTTTTCCAAAATCAGACTTGACACCAGAGAGGCTGAATACCGCACTGAGTCAATGCGGTCTTAGCCTCTCTGGTCTCAACACTCTGTCTGATTTTGGATTTTTTTTTTTTTTTTTCCAAAATCAGACTTGACACCAGAGAGGCTGAATACCGCACTGAGTCAATGCGGTCTTAGCCTCTCTGGTGTCAACACTCTGACTGATTTTGGATTTTTTTTTTTTTTTTTTCCAAAATCAGACTTGACACCAGAGAGGCTGAATACCGCACTGAGTCAATGCGGTCTTAGCCTCTCTGGTCTCAACACTCTGTCTGATTTTGGATTTTTTTTTTTTTTTTTTTCCAAAATCAGACTTGACACCAGAGAGGCTGAATACCGCACTGAGTCAATGCTGTCTTAGCCTCTCTGGTGTCAACACTCTGTCTGATTTTGGATTTTTTTTTTTTTTCCAAAATCAGACTTGACACCAGAGAGGCTGAATACCGCACTGAGTCAATGCTGTCTTAGCCTCTCTGGTGTCAACACTCTGTCTGATTTTGGATTTTTTTTTTTTTTCCAAAATCAGACTTGACACCAGAGAGGCTGAATACCGCACTGAGTCAATGCGGTCTTAGCCTCTCTGGTCTCAACACTCTGTCTGATTTTGGATTTTTTTTTTTTTTTTCTAAAATCAGACTTGACACCAGAGAGGCTGAATACCGCACTGACTCAATGCGGTCTTAGCCTCTCTGGTGTCAACACTCTGTCTGATTTTGGATTTTTTTTTATTTTTTTCTAAAATCAGACTTGACAGCAGAGAGGCTGAATACCGCACTGAGTCAATGCGGTCTTAGCCTCTCTGGTGTCAACACTCTGTCTGATTTTGGATTTTTTTTTTTTTTCCAATGTCAGACTTGACACCAGAGAGGCTGAATACCGCACTAAGTCAATGCGGTCTTAGCCTCTCTGGTGTCAACACTCTGTCTGATTTTGGATTTTTTTTTTTTTTTTCCAAAATCAGAGTTGACACCAGAGAGGCTGAATACCGCACTGAGTCAATGCGGTCTTAGCCTCTCTGGTGTCAACACTCTGTCTGATTTTGGATTTTTCATTTTTTTTTTCCAAAATCAGACTTGACACCAGAGAGGCTGAATACCGCACTGAGTCAATGCGGTCTTAGCCTCTCTGGTCTCAACACTCTGTCTGATTTTGGATTTTTTTTTTTTTTCCAAATTTTTTTCCAAATTTTTTTCCAAAATCAGACTTTTTTCCAAAATCAGACTTGACACCAGAGAGGCTGAATACCGCACTGAGTCAATGCGGTCTTAGCCTCTCTGGTGTCAACACTCTGTCTGATTTTGGATTTTTTTTTTTTTTTTTCCAAAATCAGACTTGACACCAGAGAGGCTGAATACCGCACTGAGTCAATGCGGTCTTAGCCTCTCTGGTGTCAACACTCTGTCTGATTTTGGATTTTTTTTTTTTTTTTTCCAAAATCAGACTTGACACCAGAGAGGCTGAATACCGCACTGAGTCAATGCGGTCTTAGCCTCTCTGGTCTCAACACTGTCTGATTTTGGATTTTTTTTTTTTTTTTTCCAAAATCAGACTTGACACCAGAGAGGCTGAATACCGCACTGAGTCAATGCGGTCTTAGCCTCTCTGGTCTCAACACTCTGTCTGATTTTGGATTTTTTTTTTTTTTTCCAAAATCAGACTTGACACCAGAGAGGCTGAATACCGCACTGAGTCAATGCGGTCTTAGCCTCTCTGGTCTCAACACTCTGTCTGATTTTGGATTTTTTTTTTTTTTTTTTCCAAAATCAGACTTGACACCAGAGAGGCTGAATACCGCACTGAGTCAATGCGGTCTTAGCCTCTCTGGTGTCAACACTCTGTCTGATTTTGGATTTTTTTTTTTTTTTTTTCCAAAATCAGACTTGACACCAGAGAGGCTGAATACCGCACTGAGTCAATGCGGTCTTAGCCTCTCTGGTCTCAACACTCTGTCTGATTTTGGATTTTTTTTTTTTTTTTTTTCCAAAATCAGACTTGACACCAGAGAGGCTGAATACCGCACTGAGTCAATGCTGTCTTAGCCTCTCTGGTGTCAACACTCTGTCTGATTTTGGATTTTTTTTTTTTTTCCAAAATCAGACTTGACACCAGAGAGGCTGAATACCGCACTGAGTCAATGCGGTCTTAGCCTCTCTGGTCTCAACACTCTGTCTGATTTTGGATTTTCTTTTTTTTTTTCCAAAATCAGACTTGACACCAGAGAGGCTGAATACCGCACTGACTCAATGCGGTCTTAGCCTCTCTGGTGTCAACACTCTGTCTGATTTTGGATTTTTTTTTTTTTTTCTAAAATCAGACTTGACACCAGAGAGGCTGAATACCGCACTGACTCAATGCGGTCTTAGCCTCTCTGGTGTCAACACTCTGTCTGATTTTGGATTTTTTTTATTTTTTTCTAAAATCAGACTTGACAGCAGAGAGGCTGAATACTGCACTGAGTCAATGCGGTCTTAGCCTCTCTGGTGTCAACACTCTGTCTGATTTTGGATTTTTTTTTTTTTTCCAATGTCAGACTTGACACCAGAGAGGCTGAATACCGCACTAAGTCAATGCGGTCTTAGCCTCTCTGGTGTCAACACTCTGTCTGATTTTGGATTTTTTTTTTTTTTTTCCAAAATCAGAGTTGACACCAGAGAGGCTGAATACCGCACTGAGTCAATGCGGTCTTAGCCTCTCTGGTGTCAACACTCTGTCTGATTTTGGATTTTTCATTTTTTTTTTCCTAAATCAGACTTGACACCAGAGAGGCTGAATACCGCACTGAGTCAATGCGGTCTTAGCCTCTCTGGTCTCAACACTCTGTCTGATTTTGGATTTTTTTTTTTTTTTTCTAAAATCAGACTTGACACCAGAGAGGCTGAATACGGCACTGAGTCAATGCGGTCTTAGCCTCTCTGGTGTCAACACTCTGTCTGATTTTGGATTTTTTTTTTTTCCAAAATCAGACTTAACACCAGAGAGGCTGAATACCGCACTGAGTCAATGCGGTCTTAGCCTCTCTGGTGTCAACACTCTGTCTGATTTTGGATTTTTTTTTTTTTTTCCAAAATCAGACTTGACACCAGAGAGGCTGAATACCGCACTGAGTCAATGCGGTCTTAGCCTCTCTGGTGTCAACACTCTGTCTGATTTTGGATTTTTTTTTTTTTTTTTTCAAAATCAGACTTGACACCAGAGAGGCTGAATACCGCACTGAGTCAATGCGGTCTTAGCCTCTCTGGTCTCAACACTGTCTGATTTTGGATTTTTTTTTTTTTTTTTCCAAAATCAGACTTGACACCAGAGAGGCTGAATACCGCACTGAGTCAATGCGGTCTTAGCCTCTCTGGTCTCAACACTCTGTCTGATTTTGGATTTTTTTTTTTTTTCCCAAAATCAGACTTGACACCAGAGAGGCTGAATACCGCACTGAGTCAATGCGGTCTTAGCCTCTCTCGTCTCAACACTCTGTCTGATTTTGGATTTTTTTTTTTTTTTTTCCAAAATCAGACTTGACACCAGAGAGGCTGAATACCGCACTGAGTCAATGCGGTCTTAGCCTCTCTGGTGTCAACACTCTGTCTGATTTTGGATTTTTTTTTTTTTTTTTTCCAAAATCAGACTTGACACCAGAGAGGCTGAATACCGCACTGAGTCAATGCGGTCTTAGCCTCTCTGGTGTCAACACTCTGTCTGATTTTGGATTTTTTTTTTTTTTCCAAAATCAGACTTGACACCAGAGAGGCTGAATACCGCACTGAGTCAATGCTGTCTTAGCCTCTCTGGTGTCAACACTCTGTCTGATTTTGGATTTTTTTTCCTTTTCCAAAATCAGACTTGACACCAGAGAGGCTGAATACCGCACTGAGTCAATGCGGTCTTAGCCTCTCTGGTGTCAACACTCTGTCTGATTTTGGATTTTTTATTTTTTTTTTCCAAAATCAGACTTGACACCAGAGAGGCTGAATACCGCACTGAGTCAATGCGGTCTTAGCCTCTCTGGTCTCAACACTGTCTGATTTTGGATTTTTTTTTTTTTTTTTCCAAAATCAGACTTGACACCAGAGAGGCTGAATACCGCACTGAGTCAATGCGGTCTTAGCCTCTCTGGTCTCAACACTCTGTCTGATTTTGGATTTTTTTTTTTTTTTCCAAAATCAGACTTGACACCAGAGAGGCTGAATACCGCACTGAGTCAATGCGGTCTTAGCCTCTCTGGTCTCAACACTCTGTCTGATTTTGGATTTTTTTTTTTTTTTTTCCAAAATCAGACTTGACACCAGAGAGGCTGAATACCGCACTGAGTCAATGCGGTCTTAGCCTCTCTGGTGTCAACACTCTGTCTGATTTTGGATTTTTTTTTTTTTTTTTTCCAAAATCAGACTTGACACCAGAGAGGCTGAATACCGCACTGAGTCAATGCGGTCTTAGCCTCTCTGGTCTCAACACTCTGTCTGATTTTGGATTTTTTTTTTTTTTTTTTTCCAAAATCAGACTTGACACCAGAGAGGCTGAATACCGCACTGAGTCAATGCTGTCTTAGCCTCTCTGGTGTCAACACTCTGTCTGATTTTGGATTTTTTTTTTTTTTCCAAAATCAGACTTGACACCAGAGAGGCTGAATACCGCACTGAGTCAATGCTGTCTTAGCCTCTCTGGTGTCAACACTCTGTCTGATTTTGGATTTTTTTTTTTTTTCCAAAATCAGACTTGACACCAGAGAGGCTGAATACCGCACTGAGTCAATGCGGTCTTAGCCTCTCTGGTCTCAACACTCTGTCTGATTTTGGATTTTTTTTTTTTTTTTCTAAAATCAGACTTGACACCAGAGAGGCTGAATACCGCACTGACTCAATGCGGTCTTAGCCTCTCTGGTGTCAACACTCTGTCTGATTTTGGATTTTTTTTATTTTTTTCTAAAATCAGACTTGACAGCAGAGAGGCTGAATACCGCACTGAGTCAATGCGGTCTTAGCCTCTCTGGTGTCAACACTCTGTCTGATTTTGGATTTTTTTTTTTTTTCCAATGTCAGACTTGACACCAGAGAGGCTGAATACCGCACTAAGTCAATGCGGTCTTAGCCTCTCTGGTGTCAACACTCTGTCTGATTTTGGATTTTTTTTTTTTTTTTCCAAAATCAGAGTTGACACCAGAGAGGCTGAATACCGCACTGAGTCAATGCGGTCTTAGCCTCTCTGGTGTCAACACTCTGTCTGATTTTGGATTTTTCATTTTTTTTTTCCAAAATCAGACTTGACACCAGAGAGGCTGAATACCGCACTGAGTCAATGCGGTCTTAGCCTCTCTGGTCTCAACACTCTGTCTGATTTTGGATTTTTTTTTTTTTTCCAAATTTTTTTCCAAATTTTTTTCCAAAATCAGACTTTTTTCCAAAATCAGACTTGACACCAGAGAGGCTGAATACCGCACTGAGTCAATGCGGTCTTAGCCTCTCTGGTGTCAACACTGTCTGATTTTGGATTTTTTTTTTTTTTTTTCCAAAATCAGACTTGACACCAGAGAGGCTGAATACCGCACTGAGTCAATGCGGTCTTAGCCTCTCTGGTCTCAACACTCTGTCTGATTTTTGATTTTTTTTTTTTTTCTAAAATCAGACTTGACACCAGAGAGGCTGAATACCACACTGAGTCAATGCGGTCTTAGCCTCTCTGGTGTCAACACTCTGTCTGATTTTGGATTTTTTTTTTTTTTCAAAAATCAGACTTGACACCAGAGAGGCTGAATACCGCACTGAGTCAATGCGGTCTTAGCCTCTCTGGTCTCAACACTCTGTCTGATTTTGGATTTTTTTTTTTTTTTTCTAAAATCAGACTTGACACCAGAGAGGCTGAATACCGCACTGAGTCAATGCGGTCTTAGCCTCTCTGGTGTCAACACTCTGTCTGATTTTGGATTTTTTTTTTTTTTCAAAAATCAGACTTGACACCAGAGAGGCTGAATACCGCACTAAGTCAATGCGGTCTTAGCCTCTCTGGTGTCAACACTCTGTCTGATTTTGGATTTTTTTTTTTTTTTTCCAAAATCAGACTTGACACCAGAGAGGCTGAATACCGCACTGAGTCAATGCGGTCTTAGCCTCTCTGGTGTCAACACTCTGTCTGATTTTGGATTTTTTTTTTTTTTTTTCCAAAATCAGACTTGACACCAGAGAGGCTGAATACCGCACTGAGTCAATGCGGTCTTAGCCTCTCTGGTCTAAACACTCTGTCTGATTTTGGATTTTTTTTTTTTTTTTTCCAAAATCAGACTTGACACCAGAGAGGCTGAATACCGCACTGAGTCAATGCGGTCTTAGCCTCTCTGGTCTCAACACTCTGTCTGATTTTGGATTTTTTTTTTTTTTTCCAAAATCAGACTTGACACCAGAGAGGCTGAATACCGCACTGAGTCAATGCGGTCTTAGCCTCTCTGGTCTCAACACTCTGTCTGATTTTGGATTTTTTTTTTTTTTTTTCCAAAATCAGACTTGACACCAGAGAGGCTGAATACCGCACTGAGTCAATGCGGTCTTAGCCTCTCTGGTGTCAACACTCTGTCTGATTTTGGATTTTTTTTTTTTTTTTTTCCAAAATCAGACTTGACACCAGAGAGGCTGAATACCGCACTGAGTCAATGCGGTCTTAGCCTCTCTGGTCTCAACACTCTGTCTGATTTTGGATTTTTTTTTTTTTTTTTTTCCAAAATCAGACTTGACACCAGAGAGGCTGAATACCGCACTGAGTCAATGCTGTCTTAGCCTCTCTGGTGTCAACACTCTGTCTGATTTTGGATTTTTTTTTTTTTTCCAAAATCAGACTTGACACCAGAGAGGCTGAATACCGCACTGAGTCAATGCTGTCTTAGCCTCTCTGGTGTCAACACTCTGTCTGATTTTGGATTTTTTTTTTTTTTCCAAAATCAGACTTGACACCAGAGAGGCTGAATACCGCACTGAGTCAATGCGGTCTTAGCCTCTCTGGTCTCAACACTCTGTCTGATTTTGGATTTTCTTTTTTTTTTTTTTCCAAAATCAGACTTGACACCAGAGAGGCTGAATACCGCACTGACTCAATGCGGTCTTAGCCTCTCTGGTGTCAACACTCTGTCTGATTTTGGATTTTTTTTTTTTTTTCTAAAATCAGACTTGACACCAGAGAGGCTGAATACCGCACTGAGTCAATGCGGTCTTAGCCTCTCTGGTGTCAACACTCTGTCTGATTTTGGATTTTTTTTTTTTTTTCTAAAATCAGACTTGACAGCAGAGAGGCTGAATACCGCACTGAGTCAATGCGGTCTTAGCCTCTCTGGTGTCAACACTCTGTCTGATTTTGGATTTTTTTTTTTTTTCCAATGTCAGACTTGACACCAGAGAGGCTGAATACCGCACTAAGTCAATGCGGTCTTAGCCTCTCTGGTGTCAACACTCTGTCTGATTTTGGATTTTTTTTTTTTTTTTCCAAAATCAGAGTTGACACCAGAGAGGCTGAATACCGCACTGAGTCAATGCGGTCTTAGCCTCTCTGGTGTCAACACTCTGTCTGATTTTGGATTTTTCATTTTTTTTTTCCAAAATCAGACTTGACACCAGAGAGGCTGAATACCGCACTGAGTCAATGCGGTCTTAGCCTCTCTGGTCTCAACACTCTGTCTGATTTTGGATTTTTTTTTTTTTTCCAAATTTTTTTCCAAATTTTTTTCCAAAATCAGACTTTTTTCCAAAATCAGACTTGACACCAGAGAGGCTGAATACCGCACTGAGTCAATGCGGTCTTAGCCTCTCTGGTGTCAACACTCTGTCTGATTTTGGATTTTTTATTTTTTTTTTCCAAAATCAGACTTGACACCAGAGAGGCTGAATACCGCACTGAGTCAATGCGGTCTTAGCCTCTCTGGTCTCAACACTCTGTCTGATTTTTGATTTTTTTTTTTTTTCTAAAATCAGACTTGACACCAGAGAGGCTGAATACCGCACTGAGTCAATGCGGTCTTAGCCTCTCTGGTGTCAACACTCTGTCTGATTTTGGATTTTTTTTTTTTTTCCAAAATCAGACTTGACACCAGAGAGGCTGAATACCGCACTGAGTCAATGCGGTCTTAGCCTCTCTGGTGTCAACACTCTGTCTGATTTTGGATTTTTTTTTTTTTTCAAAAATCAGACTTGACACCAGAGAGGCTGAATACCGCACTAAGTCAATGCGGTCTTAGCCTCTCTAGTGTCAACACTCTGTCTGATTTTGGATTTTTTTTTTTTTTTCCAAAATCAGACTTGACACCAGAGAGGCTGAATACCGCACTGAGTCAATGCGGTCTTAGCCTCTCTGGTGTCAACACTCTGTCTGATTTTGGATTTTTTTTTTTTTTTTTCCAAAATCAGACTTGACACCAGAGAGGCTGAATACCGCACTGAGTCAATGCGGTCTTAGCCTCTCTGGTGTCAACACTCTGTCTGATTTTGGATTTTTTTTTTTTTTTTTTCCAAAATCAGACTTGACACCAGAGAGGCTGAATACCGCACTGAGTCAATGCGGTCTTAGCCTCTCTGGTCTCAACACTCTGTCTGATTTTGGATTTTTTTTTTTTTTTTCCAAAATCAGACTTGACACCAGAGAGGCTGAATACCGCACTGAGTCAATGCGGTCTTAGCCTCTCTGGTCTCAACACTCTGTCTGATTTTTGATTTTTTTTTTTTTTCTAAAATCAGACTTGACACCAGAGAGGCTGAATACCGCACTGAGTCAATGCGGTCTTAGCCTCTCTGGTGTCAACACTCTGTCTGATTTTGGATTTTTTTTTTTTTTCCAAAATCAGACTTGACACCAGAGAGGCTGAATACCGCACTGAGTCAATGCGGTCTTAGCCTCTCTGGTGTCAACACTCTGTCTGATTTTGGATTTTTTTTTTTTTTCAAAAATCAGACTTGACACCAGAGAGGCTGAATACCGCACTAAGTCAATGCGGTCTTAGCCTCTCTAGTGTCAACACTCTGTCTGATTTTGGATTTTTTTTTTTTTTTCCAAAATCAGACTTGACACCAGAGAGGCTGAATACCGCACTGAGTCAATGCGGTCTTAGCCTCTCTGGTGTCAACACTCTGTCTGATTTTGGATTTTTTTTTTTTTTTTTCCAAAATCAGACTTGACACCAGAGAGGCTGAATACCGCACTGAGTCAATGCGGTCTTAGCCTCTCTGGTGTCAACACTCTGTCTGATTTTGGATTTTTTTTTTTTTTTTTTCCAAAATCAGACTTGACACCAGAGAGGCTGAATACCGCACTGAGTCAATGCGGTCTTAGCCTCTCTGGTCTCAACACTCTGTCTGATTTTGGATTTTTTTTTTTTTTTTCCAAAATCAGACTTGACACCAGAGAGGCTGAATACCGCACTGAGTCAATGCGGTCTTAGCCTCTCTGGTCTCAACACTCTGTCTGATTTTGGATTTTTTTTTTTTTTTCCAAAATCAGACTTGACACCAGAGAGGCTGAATACCGCACTGAGTCAATGCGGTCTTAGCCTCTCTGGTGTCAACACTCTGTCTGATTTTGGATTTTTTTTTTTTTTCTAAAATCAGACTTGACACCAGAGAGGCTGAATACCGCACTGAGTCAATGCGGTCTTAGCCTCTCTGGTGTCAACACTCTGTCTGATTTTGGATTTTTTTTTTTTTTCCAAAGTCAGACTTGACACCAGAGAGGCTGAATACCGCACTGAGTCAATGCGGTCTTAGCCTCTCTGGTCTCAACACTCTGTCTGATTTTGGATTTTTTTTTTTTTTTTTCCAAAATCAGACTTGACACCAGAGAGGCTGAATACCGCACTGAGTCAATGCGGTCTTAGCCTCTCTGGTCTCAACACTCTGTCTGATTTTGGATTTTTTTTTTTTTTTTCCAAAATCAGACTTGACACCAGAGAGGCTGAATACCGCACTGAGTCAATGCGGTCTTAGCCTCTCTGGTCTCAACACTCTGTCTGATTTTGGATTTTTTTTTTTTTTTTTCCAAAATCAGACTTGACACCAGAGAGGCTGAATACCGCACTGACTCAATGCGGTCTTAGCCTCTCTGGTGTCAACACTCTGTCTGATTTTGGATTTTTTTTTTTTTTCTAAAATCAGACTTGACACCAGAGAGGCTGAATACCGCACTGAGTCAATGCGGTCTTAGCCTCTCTGGTGTCAACACTCTGTCTGATTTTGGATTTTTTTTTTTTTTCCAAAGTCAGACTTGACACCAGAGAGGCTGAATACCGCACTGAGTCAATGCGGTCTTAGCCTCTCTGGTCTCAACACTCTGTCTGATTTTGGATTTTTTTTTTTTTTTTTCCAAAATCAGACTTGACACCAGAGAGGCTGAATACCGCACTGAGTCAATGCGGTCTTAGCCTCTCTGGTGTCAACACTCTGTCTGATTTTGAGTTTTTTTTTTTTTTTCAAAGTCAGACTTGACACCAGAGAGGCTGAATACCGCACTGAGTCAATGCGGTCTTAGCCTCTCTGGTCTCAACACTCTGTCTGATTTTGGATTTTTTTTTTTTTTTTCCAAAATCAGACTTGACACCAGAGAGGCTGAATACCGCACTGAGTCAATGCGGTCTTAGCCTCTCTGGTGTCAACACTCTGTCTGATTTTGGATTTTTTTTTTTTTTCCAAAATCAGACTTGACACCAGAGAGGCTGAATACCGCACTGAGTCAATGCGGTCTTAGCCTCTCTGGTCTCAACACTCTGTCTGATTTTGGATTTTTTTTTTTTTTTCCCAAAATCAGACTTGACACCAGAGAGGCTGAATACCGCACTGAGTCAATGCGGTCTTAGCCTCTCTGGTCTCAACACTCTGTCTGATTTTGGATTTTTTTTTTTTTTTTCCAAAATCAGACTTGACACCAGAGAGGCTGAATACCGCACTGAGTCAATGCGGTCTTAGCCTCTCTGGTGTCAACACTCTGTCTGATTTTGGATTTTTTTTTTTTTTCCAAAATCAGACTTGACACCAGAGAGGCTGAATACCGCACTGAGTCAATGCGGTCTTAGCCTCTCTGGTGTCAACACTCTGTCTGATTTTGGATTTTTTTTTTTTTTTCCAAAATCAGACTTGACACCAGAGAGGCTGAATACCGCACTGAGTCAATGCAGTCTTAGCCTCTCTGGTCTCAACACTCTGTCTGATTTTGGTTTTTTTTTTTTTTTTTTCCAAAATCAGACTTGACACCAGAGAAGCTGAATACCGCACTGAGTCAATGCGGTCTTAGCCTCTCTGGTGTCAACACTCTGTCTGATTTTGGATTTTTTTTTTTTTTTTTTTCCAAAATCAGACTTGAAACCAGAGAGGCTGAATACCGCACTGAGTCAATGCGGTCTTAGCCTCTCTGGTCTCAACACTCTGTCTGATTTTGGATTTTTTTTTTTTTTTCCAAAATCAGACTTGACACCAGAGAGGCTGAATACCGCACTGAGTCAATGCGGTCTTAGCCTCTCTGGTCTCAACACTCTGTCTGATTTTGGATTTTTTTTTTTTTTTTTTTCCAAAATCAGACTTGACACCAGAGAGGCTGAATACCGCACTGAGTCAATGCTGTCTTAGCCTCTCTGGTGTCAACACTCTGTCTGATTTTGGATTTTTTTTTTTTTTCCAAAATCAGACTTGACACCAGAGAGGCTGAATACCGCACTGAGTCAATGCTGTCTTAGCCTCTCTGGTGTCAACACTCTGTCTGATTTTGGATTTTTTTTTTTTTTCCAAAATCAGACTTGACACCAGAGAGGCTGAATACCGCACTGAGTCAATGCGGTCTTAGCCTCTCTGGTCTCAACACTCTGTCTGATTTTGGATTTTTTTTTTTTTTTTCCAAAATCAGACTTGACACCAGAGAGGCTGAATACCGCACTGACTCAATGCGGTCTTAGCCTCTCTGGTGTCAACACTCTGTCTGATTTTGGATTTTTTTTTTTTTTTCTAAAATCAGACTTGACACCAGAGAGGCTGAATACCGCACTGACTCAATGCGGTCTTAGCCTCTCTGGTGTCAACACTCTGTCTGATTTTGGATTTTTTTTTTTTTTTCTAAAATCAGACTTGACAGCAGAGAGGCTGAATACCGCACTGAGTCAATGCGGTCTTAGCCTCTCTGGTGTCAACACTCTGTCTGATTTTGGATTTTTTTTTTTTTTCCAATGTCAGACTTGACACCAGAGAGGCTGAATACCGCACTAAGTCAATGCGGTCTTAGCCTCTCTGGTGTCAACACTCTGTCTGATTTTGGATTTTTTTTTTTTTTTTCCAAAATCAGAGTTGACACCAGAGAGGCTGAATACCGCACTGAGTCAATGCGGTCTTAGCCTCTCTGGTGTCAACACTCTGTCTGATTTTGGATTTTTTTTTTTTTTTCTAAAATCAGACTTGACAGCAGAGAGGCTGAATACCGCACTGAGTCAATGCGGTCTTAGCCTCTCTGGTGTCAACACTCTGTCTGATTTTGGATTTTTTTTTTTTTTCCAATGTCAGACTTGACACCAGAGAGGCTGAATACCGCACTAAGTCAATGCGGTCTTAGCCTCTCTGGTGTCAACACTCTGTCTGATTTTGGATTTTTTTTTTTTTTTTCCAAAATCAGAGTTGACACCAGAGAGGCTGAATACCGCACTGAGTCAATGCGGTCTTAGCCTCTCTGGTGTCAACACTCTGTCTGATTTTGGATTTTTCATTTTTTTTTTCCAAAATCAGACTTGACACCAGAGAGGCTGAATACCGCACTGAGTCAATGCGGTCTTAGCCTCTCTGGTCTCAACACTCTGTCTGATTTTGGATTTTTTTTTTTTTTTCAAATTTTTTTCCAATTTTTTTTCCAAAATCAGACTTTTTTCCAAAATCAGACTTGACACCAGAGAGGCTGAATACCGCACTGAGTCAATGCGGTCTTAGCCTCTCTGGTGTCAACACTCTGTCTGATTTTGGATTTTTTTTTTTTTTTTTCCAAAATCAGACTTGACACCAGAGAGGCTGAATACCGCACTGAGTCAATGCGGTCTTAGCCTCTCTGGTCTCAACACTGTCTGATTTTTGATTTTTTTTTTTTTTCTAAAATCAGACTTGACACCAGAGAGGCTGAATACCGCACTGAGTCAATGCGGTCTTAGCCTCTCTGGTGTCAACACTCTGTCTGATTTTGGATTTTTCATTTTTTTTTTCCAAAATCAGACTTGACACCAGAGAGGCTGAATACAGCACTGAGTCAATGCGGTCTTAGCCTCTCTGGTCTCAACACTCTGTCTGATTTTGGATTTTTTTTTTTTTTCCAAATTTTTTTCCAATTTTTTTTCCAAAATCAGACTTTTTTCCAAAATCAGACTTGACACCAGAGAGGCTGAATACCGCACTGAGTCAATGCGGTCTTAGCCTCTCTGGTGTCAACACTCTGTCTGATTTTGGATTTTTTATTTTTTTTTTCCAAAATCAGACTTGACACCAGAGAGGCTGAATACCGCACTGAGTCAATGCGGTCTTAGCCTCTCTGGTCTCAACACTCTGTCTGATTTTTGATTTTTTTTTTTTTTCCAAAATCAGACTTGACACCAGAGAGGCTGAATACCGCACTGAGTCAATGCGGTCTTAGCCTCTCTGGTGTCAACACTCTGTCTGATTTTGGATTTTTTTTTTTTTCAAAAATCAGACTTGACACCAGAGAGGCTGAATACCGCACTAAGTCAATGCGGTCTTAGCCTCTCTAGTGTCAACACTCTGTCTGATTTTGGATTTTTTTTTTTTTTCCAATGTCAGACTTGACACCAGAGAGGCTGAATACCGCACTAAGTCAATGCGGTCTTAGCCTCTCTGGTGTCAACACTCTGTCTGATTTTGGATTTTTTTTTTTTTTTTCCAAAATCAGAGTTGACACCAGAGAGGCTGAATACCGCACTGAGTCAATGCGGTCTTAGCCTCTCTGGTGTCAACACTCTGTCTGATTTTGGATTTTTCATTTTTTTTTTCCAAAATCAGACTTGACACCAGAGAGGCTGAATACCGCACTGAGTCAATGCGGTCTTAGCCTCTCTGGTCTCAACACTCTGTCTGATTTTGGATTTTTTTTTTTTTTCCAAATTTTTTTCCAATTTTTTTTCCAAAATCAGACTTTTTTCCAAAATCAGACTTGACACCAGAGAGGCTGAATACCGCACTGAGTCAATGCGGTCTTAGCCTCTCTGGTGTCAACACTCTGTCTGATTTTGGATTTTTTTTTTTTTTTTTCCAAAATCAGACTTGACACCAGAGAGGCTGAATACCGCACTGAGTCAATGCGGTCTTAGCCTCTCTGGTCTCAACACTCTGTCTGATTTTTGATTTTTTTTTTTTTCTAAAATCAGACTTGACACCAGAGAGGCTGAATACCGCACTGAGTCAATGCGGTCTTAGCCTCTCTGGTGTCAACACTCTGTCTGATTTTGGATTTTTCATTTTTTTTTTCCAAAATCAGACTTGACACCAGAGAGGCTGAATACCGCACTGAGTGAATGCGGTCTTAGCCTCTCTGGTCTCAACACTCTGTCTGATTTTGGATTTTTTTTTTTTTTCCAAATTTTTTTCCAATTTTTTTTCCAAAATCAGACTTTTTTCCAAAATCAGACTTGACACCAGAGAGGCTGAATACCGCACTGAGTCAATGCGGTCTTAGCCTCTCTGGTGTCAACACTCTGTCTGATTTTGGATTTTTTTTTTTTTTTTTCCAAAATCAGACTTGACACCAGAGAGGCTGAATACCGCACTGAGTCAATGCGGTCTTAGCCTCTCTGGTGTCAACACTCTGTCTGATTTTGGATTTTTTTTTTTTTCAAAAATCAGACTTGACACCAGAGAGGCTGAATACTGCACTAAGTCAATGCGGTCTTAGCCTCTCTAGTGTCAACACTCTGTCTGATTTTGGATTTTTTTTTTTTTTTCCAAAACCAGACTTGACACCAGAGAGGCTGAATACCGCACTGAGTCAATGCGGTCTTAGCCTCTCTGGTGTCAACACTCTGTCTGATTTTGGATTTTTTTTTTTTTTTTCCAAAATCAGACTTGACACCAGAGAGGCTGAATACCGCACTGAGTCAATGCGGTCTTAGCCTCTCTGGTCTCAACACTCTGTCTGATTTTGGATTTTTTTTTTTTTTTTCCAAAATCAGACTTGACACCAGAGAGGCTGAATACCGCACTGAGTCAATGCGGTCTTAGCCTCTCTGGTCTCAACACTCTGTCTGATTTTGGATTTTTTTTTTTTTTTTTCCAAAATCAGACTTGACACCAGAGAGGCTGAATACCGCACTGACTCAATGCGGTCTTAGCCTCTCTGGTGTCAACACTCTGTCTGATTTTGGATTTTTTTTTTTTTTCTAAAATCAGACTTGACACCAGAGAGGCTGAATACCGCACTGAGTCAATGCGGTCTTAGCCTCTCTGGTGTCAACACTCTGTCTGATTTTGGATTTTTTTTTTTTTTTCAAAGTCAGACTTGACACCAGAGAGGCTGAATACCGCACTGAGTCAATGCGGTCTTAGCCTCTCTGGTCTCAACACTCTGTCTGATTTTGGATTTTTTTTTTTTTTTTTCCAAAATCAGACTTGACACCAGAGAGGCTGAATACCGCACTGAGTCAATGCGGTCTTAGCCTCTCTGGTGTCAACACTCTGTCTGATTTTGGATTTTTTTTTTTTTTCCAAAATCAGACTTGACACCAGAGAGGCTGAATACCGCACTGAGTCAATGCGGTCTTAGCCTCTCTGGTCTCAACACTCTGTCTGATTTTGGATTTTTTTTTTTTTTTCCCAAAATCAGACTTGACACCAGAGAGGCTGAATACCGCACTGAGTCAATGCGGTCTTAGCCTCTCTGGTCTCAACACTCTGTCTGATTTTGGATTTTTTTTTTTTTTTTTCCAAAATCAGACTTGACACCAGAGAGGCTGAAAACCGCACTGAGTCAATGCGGTCTTAGCCTCTCTGGTGTCAACACTCTGTCTGATTTTGGATTTTTTTTTTTTTTTCAAAGTCAGACTTGACACCAGAGAGGCTGAATACCGCACTGAGTCAATGCGGTCTTAGCCTCTCTGGTGTCAACACTCTGTCTGATTTTGGATTTTTTTTTTTTTTCCAAAATCAGACTTGACACCAGAGAGGCTGAATACCGCACTGAGTCAATGCGGTCTTAGCCTCTCTGGTCTCAACACTCTGTCTGATTTTGGATTTTTTTTTTTTTTTTTCCAAAATCAGACTTGACACCAGAGAGGCTGAAAACCGCACTGAGTCAATGCGGTCTTAGCCTCTCTGGTCTCAACACTCTGTCTGATTTTGGATTTTTTTTTTTTTTTTTCCAAAATCAGACTTGACACCAGAGAGGCTGAATACCGCACTGAGTCAATGCGGTCTTAGCCTCTCTGGTGTCAACACTCTGTCTGATTTTGGATTTTTTTTTTTTTTCCAAAATCAGACTTGACACCAGAGAGGCTGAATACCGCACTGAGTCAATGCGGTCTTAGCCTCTCTGGTCTCAACACTCTGTCTGATTTAAAAAAAATTTTTTTTTTTCCCAAAATCAGACTTGACACCAGAGAGGCTGAATACCGCACTGAGTCAATGCGGTCTTAGCCTCTCTGGTCTCAACACTCTGTCTGATTTTGGATTTTTTTTTTTTTTTCCAAAATCAGACTTGACACCAGAGAGGCTGAATACCGCACTGAGTCAATGCGGTCTTAGCCTCTCTGGTGTCAACACTCTGTCTGATTTTGGATTTTTTTTTTTTTTCCAAAATCAGACTTGACACCAGAGAGGCTGAATACCGCACTGAGTCAATGCGGTCTTAGCCTCTCTGGTGTCAACACTCTGTCTGATTTTGGATTTATTTTTTTTTTTTCCAAAATCAGACTTGACACCAGAGAGGCTGAAAACCGCACTGAGTCAATGCGGTCTTAGCCTCTCTGGTCTCAACACTCTGTCTGATTTTGGATTTTTTTTTTTTTTTTTCCAAAATCAGACTTGACACCAGAGAGGCTGAATACCGCACTGAGTCAATGCGGTCTTAGCCTCTCTGGTGTCAACACTCTGTCTGATTTTGGATTTTTTTTTTTTTTTCCAAAATCAGACTTGACACCAGAGAGGCTGAATACCGCACTGAGTCAATGCGGTCTTAGCCTCTCTGGTCTCAACACTCTGTCTGATTTAAAAAAAAAATTTTTTTTTCCCAAAATCAGACTTGACACCAGAGAGGCTGAATACCGCACTGAGTCAATGCGGTCTTAGCCTCTCTGGTCTCAACACTCTGTCTGATTTTGGATTTTTTTTTTTTTTTCCAAAATCAGACTTGACACCAGAGAGGCTGAATACCGCACTGAGTCAATGCGGTCTTAGCCTCTCTGGTGTCAACACTCTGTCTGATTTTGGATTTTTTTTTTTTTTCCAAAATCAGACTTGACACCAGAGAGGCTGAATACCGCACTGAGTCAATGCGGTCTTAGCCTCTCTGGTGTCAACACTCTGTCTGATTTTGGATTTTTTTTTTTTTTTTCCAAAATCAGACTTGACACCAGAGAGGCTGAAAACTGCACTGAGTCAATGCGGTCTTAGCCTCTCTGGTCTCAACACTCTGTCTGATTTTGGATTTTTTTTTTTTTTTTTCCAAAATCAGACTTGACACCAGAGAGGCTGAAAACCGCACTGAGTCAATGCGGTCTTAGCCTCTCTGGTCTCAACACTCTGTCTGATTTTGGATTTTTTTTTTTTTTTTTCCAAAATCAGACTTGACACCAGAGAGGCTGAATACCGCACTGAGTCAATGCGGTCTTAGCCTCTCTGGTGTCAACACTCTGTCTGATTTTGGATTTTTTTTTTTTTTCCAAAATCAGACTTGACACCAGAGAGGCTGAATACCGCACTGAGTCAATGCGGTCTTAGCCTCTCTGGTCTCAACACTCTGTCTGATTTAAATTTTTTTTTTTTTTTTCCCAAAATCAGACTTGACACCAGAGAGGCTGAATACCGCACTGAGTCAATGCGGTCTTAGCCTCTCTGGTCTCAACACTCTGTCTGATTTTGGATTTTTTTTTTTTTTTCCAAAATCAGACTTGACACCAGAGAGGCTGAATACCGCACTGAGTCAATGCGGTCTTAGCCTCTCTGGTGTCAACACTCTGTCTGATTTTGGATTTTTTTTTTTTTCCAAAATCAGACTTGACACCAGAGAGGCTGAATACCGCACTGAGTCAATGCGGTCTTAGCCTCTCTGGTGTCAACACTCTGTCTGATTTTGGATTTTTTTTTTTTTTTTCCAAAATCAGACTTGACACCAGAGAGGCTGAATACCGCACTGAGTCAATGCGGTCTTAGCCTCTCTGGTGTCAACACTGTCTGATTTTGGATTTTTTTTTTTTTTTCCAAAATCAGACTTGACACCAGAGAGGCTGAATACCGCACTGAGTCAATGCGGTCTTAGCCTCTCTGGTCTCAACACTCTGTCTGATTTTGGATTTTTTTTTTTTTTTTTCCAAAATCAGACTTGACACCAGAGAGGCTGAATACCGCACTGACTCAATGCGGTCTTAGCCTCTCTGGTGTCAACACTCTGTCTGATTTTGGATTTTTTTTTTTTTTCTAAAATCAGACTTGACACCAGAGAGGCTGAATACCGCACTGAGTCAATGCGGTCTTAGCCTCTCTGGTGTCAACACTCTGTCTGATTTTGGATTTTTTTTTTTTTTTCAAAGTCAGACTTGACACCAGAGAGGCTGAATACCGCACTGAGTCAATGCGGTCTTAGCCTCTCTGGTCTCAACACTCTGTCTGATTTTGGATTTTTTTTTTTTTTTTTCCAAAATCAGACTTGACACCAGAGAGGCTGAATACCGCACTGAGTCAATGCGGTCTTAGCCTCTCTGGTGTCAACACTCTGTCTGATTTTGGATTTTTTTTTTTTTTCCAAAATCAGACTTGACACCAGAGAGGCTGAATACCGCACTGAGTCAATGCGGTCTTAGCCTCTCTGGTGTCAACACTCTGTCTGATTTTGGATTTATTTATTTTTTTTTCCAAAATCAGACTTGACACCAGAGAGGCTGAATACCGCACTGAGTCAATGCGGTCTTAGCCTCTCTGGTGTCAACACTGTCTGATTTTGGATTTTTTTTTTTTTTTCCAAAATCAGACTTGACACCAGAGAGGCTGAATACCGCACTGAGTCAATGCGGTCTTAGCCTCTCTGGTCTCAACACTCTGTCTGATTTTGGATTTTTTTTTTTTTTTTCCAAAATCAGACTTGACACCAGAGAGGCTGAATACCGCACTGAGTCAATGCGGTCTTAGCCTCTCTGGTCTCAACACTCTGTCTGATTTTGGATTTTTTTTTTTTTTTTTCCAAAATCAGACTTGACACCAGAGAGGCTGAATACCGCACTGACTCAATGCGGTCTAAGCCTCTCTGGTGTCAACACTCTGTCTGATTTTGGATTTTTTTTTTTTTTTCTAAAATCAGACTTGACACCAGAGAGGCTGAATACCGCACTGAGTCAATGCGGTCTTAGCCTCTCTGGTGTCAACACTCTGTCTGATTTTGGATTTTTTTTTTTTTTTTCAAAGTCAGACTTGACACCAGAGAGGCTGAATACCGCACTGAGTCAATGCGGTCTTAGCCTCTCTGGTCTCAACACTCTGTCTGATTTTGGATTTTTTTTTTTTTTTTTCCAAAATCAGACTTGACACCAGAGAGGCTGAATACCGCACTGAGTCAATGCGGTCTTAGCCTCTCTGGTGTCAACACTCTGTCTGATTTTGGATTTTTTTTTTTTTTCCAAAATCAGACTTGACACCAGAGAGGCTGAATACCGCACTGAGTCAATGCGGTCTTAGCCTCTCTGGTCTCAACACTCTGTCTGATTTTGGATTTTTTTTTTTTTTTCCCAAAATCAGACTTGACACCAGAGAGGCTGAATACCGCACTGAGTCAATGCGGTCTTAGCCTCTCTGGTCTCAACACTCTGTCTGATTTTGGATTTTTTTTTTTTTTTTTCCAAAATCAGACTTGACACCAGAGAGGCTGAAAACCGCACTGAGTCAATGCGGTCTTAGCCTCTCTGGTGTCAACACTCTGTCTGATTTTGGATTTTTTTTTTTTTTTCAAAGTCAGACTTGACACCAGAGAGGCTGAATACCGCACTGAGTCAATGCGGTCTTAGCCTCTCTGGTCTCAACACTCTGTCTGATTTTGGATTTTTTTTTTTTTTTTCCAAAATCAGACTTGACACCAGAGAGGCTGAATACCGCACTGAGTCAATGCGGTCTTAGCCTCTCTGGTGTCAACACTCTGTCTGATTTTGGATTTTTTTTTTTTTTCCAAAATCAGACTTGACACCAGAGAGGCTGAATACCGCACTGAGTCAATGCGGTCTTAGCCTCTCTGGTCTCAACACTCTGTCTGATTTTAATTTTTTTTTTTTTTTTCCCAAAATCAGACTTGACACCAGAGAGGCTGAATACCGCACTGAGTCAATGCGGTCTTAGCCTCTCTGGTCTCAACACTCTGTCTGATTTTGGATTTTTTTTTTTTTCCCAAAATCAGACTTGACACCAGAGAGGCTGAATACCGCACTGAGTCAATGCGGTCTTAGCCTCTCTGGTGTCAACACTCTGTCTGATTTTGGATTTTTTTTTTTTTTCCAAAATCAGACTTGACACCAGAGAGGCTGAATACCGCACTGAGTCAATGCGGTCTTAGCCTCTCTGGTGTCAACACTCTGTCTGATTTTGGATTTTTTTTTTTTTTTTCCAAAATCAGACTTGACACCAGAGAGGCTGAATACCGCACTGAGTCAATGCGGTCTTAGCCTCTCTGGTGTCAACACTGTCTGATTTTGGATTTTTTTTTTTTTTTCCAAAATCAGACTTGACACCAGAGAGGCTGAATACCGCACTGAGTCAATGCGGTCTTAGCCTCTCTGGTCTCAACACTCTGTCTGATTTTGGATTTTTTTTTTTTTTTTCCAAAATCAGACTTGACACCAGAGAGGCTGAATACCGCACTGAGTCAATGCGGTCTTAGCCTCTCTGGTCTCAACACTCTGTCTGATTTTGGATTTTTTTTTTTTTTTTTTCCAAAATCAGACTTGACACCAGAGAGGCTGAATACCGCACTGACTCAATGCGGTCTTAGCCTCTCTGGTGTCAACACTCTGTCTGATTTTGGATTTTTTTTTTTTTTCTAAAATCAGACTTGACACCAGAGAGGCTGAATACCGCACTGAGTCAATGCGGTCTTAGCCTCTCTGGTGTCAACACTCTGTCTGATTTTGGATTTTTTTTTTTTTTTCAAAGTCAGACTTGACACCAGAGAGGCTGAATACCGCACTGAGTCAATGCGGTCTTAGCCTCTCTGGTCTCAACACTCTGTCTGATTTTGGATTTTTTTTTTTTTTTTTCCAAAATCAGACTTGACACCAGAGAGGCTGAATACCGCACTGAGTCAATGCGGTCTTAGCCTCTCTGGTGTCAACACTCTGTCTGATTTTGGATTTTTTTTTTTTTTCCAAAATCAGACTTGACACCAGAGAGGCTGAATACCGCACTGAGTCAATGCGGTCTTAGCCTCTCTGGTGTCAACACTCTGTCTGATTTTGGATTTTTTTTTTTTTTTTCCAAAATCAGACTTGACACCAGAGAGGCTGAATACCGCACTGAGTCAATGCGGTCTTAGCCTCTCTGGTGTCAACACTGTCTGATTTTGGATTTTTTTTTTTTTTTCCAAAATCAGACTTGACACCAGAGAGGCTGAATACCGCACTGAGTCAATGCGGTCTTAGCCTCTCTGGTCTCAACACTCTGTCTGATTTTGGATTTTTTTTTTTTTTTTCCAAAATCAGACTTGACACCAGAGAGGCTGAATACCGCACTGAGTCAATGCGGTCTTAGCCTCTCTGGTCTCAACACTCTGTCTGATTTTGGATTTTTTTTTTTTTTTTTCCAAAATCAGACTTGACACCAGAGAGGCTGAATACCGCACTGACTCAATGCGGTCTAAGCCTCTCTGGTGTCAACACTCTGTCTGATTTTGGATTTTTTTTTTTTTTTCTAAAATCAGACTTGACACCAGAGAGGCTGAATACCGCACTGAGTCAATGCGGTCTTAGCCTCTCTGGTGTCAACACTCTGTCTGATTTTGGATTTTTTTTTTTTTTTTCAAAGTCAGACTTGACACCAGAGAGGCTGAATACCGCACTGAGTCAATGCGGTCTTAGCCTCTCTGGTCTCAACACTCTGTCTGATTTTGGATTTTTTTTTTTTTTTTTCCAAAATCAGACTTGACACCAGAGAGGCTGAATACCGCACTGAGTCAATGCGGTCTTAGCCTCTCTGGTGTCAACACTCTGTCTGATTTTGGATTTTTTTTTTTTTTCCAAAATCAGACTTGACACCAGAGAGGCTGAATACCGCACTGAGTCAATGCGGTCTTAGCCTCTCTGGTCTCAACACTCTGTCTGATTTTGGATTTTTTTTTTTTTTTCCCAAAATCAGACTTGACACCAGAGAGGCTGAATACCGCACTGAGTCAATGCGGTCTTAGCCTCTCTGGTCTCAACACTCTGTCTGATTTTGGATTTTTTTTTTTTTTTTCCAAAATCAGACTTGACACCAGAGAGGCTGAAAACCGCACTGAGTCAATGCGGTCTTAGCCTCTCTGGTGTCAACACTCTGTCTGATTTTGGATTTTTTTTTTTTTTTCAAAGTCAGACTTGACACCAGAGAGGCTGAATACCGCACTGAGTCAATGCGGTCTTAGCCTCTCTGGTCTCAACACTCTGTCTGATTTTGGATTTTTTTTTTTTTTTTTCCAAAATCAGACTTGACACCAGAGAGGCTGAATACCGCACTGAGTCAATGCGGTCTTAGCCTCTCTGGTGTCAACACTCTGTCTGATTTTGGATTTTTTTTTTTTTTTTCCAAAATCAGACTTGACACCAGAGAGGCTGAATACCGCACTGAGTCAATGCGGTCTTAGCCTCTCTGGTCTCAACACTCTGTCTGATTTTGGATTTTTTTTTTTTTTTTTCCAAAATCAGACTTGACACCAGAGAGGCTGAATACCGCACTGACTCAATGCGGTCTTAGCCTCTCTGGTGTCAACACTCTGTCTGATTTTGGATTTTTTTTTTTTTTTCTAAAATCAGACTTGACACCAGAGAGGCTGAATACCGCACTGAGTCAATGCGGTCTTAGCCTCTCTGGTGTCAACACTCTGTCTGATTTTGGATTTTTTTTTTTTTTTTTCCAAAATCAGACTTGACACCAGAGAGGCTGAATACCGCACTGAGTCAATGCGGTCTTAGCCTCTCTGGTCTCAACACTCTGTCTGATTTTGGATTTTTTTTTTTTTTTTTCCAAAATCAGACTTGACACCAGAGAGGCTGAATACCGCACTGAGTCAATGCGGTCTTAGCCTCTCTGGTGTCAACACTCTGTCTGATTTTGGATTTTTTTTTTTTTTTCCAAAATCAGACTTGACACCAGAGAGGCTGAATACCGCACTGAGTCAATGCGGTCTTAGCCTCTCTGGTCTCAACACTCTGTCTGATTTTGGATTTTTTTTTTTTTTTTTCCCAAAATCAGACTTGACACCAGAGAGGCTGAATACCGCACTGAGTCAATGCGGTCTTAGCCTCTCTGGTCTCAACACTCTGTCTGATTTTGGATTTTTTTTTTTTTTTTTCCAAAATCAGACTTGACACCAGAGAGGCTGAAAACCGCACTGAGTCAATGCGGTCTTAGCCTCTCTGGTGTCAACACTCTGTCTGATTTTGGATTTTTTTTTTTTTTTCCAAAGTCAGACTTGACACCAGAGAGGCTGAATACCGCACTGAGTCAATGCGGTCTTAGCCTCTCTGGTGTCAACACTCTGTCTGATTTTGGATTTTTTTTTTTTTTTCCAAAATCAGACTTGACACCAGAGAGGCTGAATACCGCACTGAGTCAATGCGGTCTTAGCCTCTCTGGTCTCAACACTCTGTCTGATTTTGGATTTTTTTTTTTTTTTTCCAAAATCAGACTTGACACCAGAGAGGCTGAAAACCGCACTGAGTCAATGCGGTCTTAGCCTCTCTGGTCTCAACACTCTGTCTGATTTTGGATTTTTTTTTTTTTTTTTCCAAAATCAGACTTGACACCAGAGAGGCTGAATACCGCACTGAGTCAATGCGGTCTTAGCCTCTCTGGTGTCAACACTCTGTCTGATTTTGGATTTTTTTTTTTTTTCCAAAATCAGACTTGACACCAGAGAGGCTGAATACCGCACTGAGTCAATGCGGTCTTAGCCTCTCTGGTCTCAACACTCTGTCTGATTTGAATTTTTTTTTTTTTTTTCCAAAATCAGACTTGACACCAGAGAGGCTGAATACCGCACTGAGTCAATGCGGTCTTAGCCTCTCTGGTCTCAACACTCTGTCTGATTTTGGATTTTTTTTTTTTTTTTCCAAAATCAGACTTGACACCAGAGAGGCTGAATACCGCACTGAGTCAATGCGGTCTTAGCCTCTCTGGTGTCAACACTCTGTCTGATTTTGGATTTTTTTTTTTTTTCCAAAATCAGACTTGACACCAGAGAGGCTGAATACCGCACTGAGTCAATGCGGTCTTAGCCTCTCTGGTGTCAACACTCTGTCTGATTTTGGATTTTTTTTTTTTTTTTCCAAAATCAGACTTGACACCAGAGAGGCTGAAAACCGCACTGAGTCAATGCGGTCTTAGCCTCTCTGGTCTCAACACTCTGTCTGATTTTGGATTTTTTTTTTTTTTTTCCAAAATCAGACTTGACACCAGAGAGGCTGAATACCGCACTGAGTCAATGCGGTCTTAGCCTCTCTGGTGTCAACACTCTGTCTGATTTTGGATTTTTTTTTTTTTTTCCAAAATCAGACTTGACACCAGAGAGGCTGAATACCGCACTGAGTCAATGCGGTCTTAGCCTCTCTGGTCTCAACACTCTGTCTGATTTAGATTTTTTTTTTTTTTTTTCCAAAATCAGACTTGACACCAGAGAGGCTGAATACCGCACTGAGTCAATGCGGTCTTAGCCTCTCTGGTCTCAACACTCTGTCTGATTTTGGATTTTTTTTTTTTTTTCCAAAATCAGACTTGACACCAGAGAGGCTGAATACCGCACTGAGTCAATGCGGTCTTAGCCTCTCTGGTGTCAACACTCTGTCTGATTTTGGATTTTTTTTTTTTTTCCAAAATCAGACTTGACACCAGAGAGGCTGAATACCGCACTGAGTCAATGCGGTCTTAGCCTCTCTGGTGTCAACACTCTGTCTGATTTTGGATTTTTTTTTTTTTTTTTCCAAAATCAGACTTGACACCAGAGAGGCTGAATACCGCACTGAGTCAATGCGGTCTTAGCCTCTCTGGTCTCAACACTCTGTCTGATTTTGGATTTTTTTTTTTTTTTTTCCAAAATCAGACTTGACACCAGAGAGGCTGAATACCGCACTGAGTCAATGCGGTCTTAGCCTCTCTGGTCTCAACACTCTGTCTGATTTTGGATTTTTTTTTTTTTTTTTCCAAAATCAGACTTGACACCAGAGAGGCTGAATACCGCACTGAGTCAATGCGGTCTTAGCCTCTCTGGTGTCAACACTCTGTCTGATTTTGGATTTTTTTTTTTTTTCCAAAATCAGACTTGACACCAGAGAGGCTGAATACCGCACTGAGTCAATGCGGTCTTAGCCTCTCTGGTCTCAACACTCTGTCTGATTTTGGATTTTTTTTTTTTTTTTTCCAAAATCAGACTTGACACCAGAGAGGCTGAATACCGCACTGAGTCAATGCGGTCTTAGCCTCTCTGGTCTCAACACTCTGTCTGATTTTGGATTTTTTTTTTTTTTTCCAAAATCAGACTTGACACCAGAGAGGCTGAATACCGCACTGAGTCAATGCGGTCTTAGCCTCTCTGGTGTCAACACTCTGTCTGATTTTGGATTTTTTTTTTTTTTTTCCAAAATCAGACTTGACACCAGAGAGGCTGAATACCGCACTGAGTCAATGCGGTCTTAGCCTCTCTGGTGTCAACACTCTGTCTGATTTTGGATTTTTTTTTTTTTTTTCCAAAATCAGACTTGACACCAGAGAGGCTGAATACCGCACTGAGTCAATGCGGTCTTAGCCTCTCTGGTGTCAACACTCTGTCTGATTTTGGATTTTTTTTTTTTTTTTCCAAAATCAGACTTGACACCAGAGAGGCTGAATACCGCACTGAGTCAATGCGGTCTTAGCCTCTCTGGTCTCAACACTCTGTCTGATTTTGGATTTTTTTTTTTTTTTTCCAAAATCAGACTTGACACCAGAGAGGCTGAATACCGCACTGAGTCAATGCGGTCTTAGCCTCTCTGGTCTCAACACTCTGTCTGATTTTGGATTTTTTTTTTTTTTTTTCCAAAATCAGACTTGACACCAGAGAGGCTGAATACCGCACTGACTCAATGCGGTCTTAGCCTCTCTGGTGTCAACACTCTGTCTGATTTTGGATTTTTTTTTTTTTTCTAAAATCAGACTTGACACCAGAGAGGCTGAATACCGCACTGAGTCAATGCGGTCTTAGCCTCTCTGGTGTCAACACTCTGTCTGATTTTGGATTTTTTTTTTTTTTTCAAAGTCAGACTTGACACCAGAGAGGCTGAATACCGCACTGAGTCAATGCGGTCTTAGCCTCTCTGGTCTCAACACTCTGTCTGATTTTGGATTTTTTTTTTTTTTTTTCCAAAATCAGACTTGACACCAGAGAGGCTGAATACCGCACTGAGTCAATGCGGTCTTAGCCTCTCTGGTGTCAACACTCTGTCTGATTTTGGATTTTTTTTTTTTTTTCCAAAATCAGACTTGACACCAGAGAGGCTGAATACCGCACTGAGTCAATGCGGTCTTAGCCTCTCTGGTGTCAACACTCTGTCTGATTTTGGATTTATTTATTTTTTTTTCCAAAATCAGACTTGACACCAGAGAGGCTGAATACCGCACTGAGTCAATGCGGTCTTAGCCTCTCTGGTGTCAACACTGTCTGATTTTGGATTTTTTTTTTTTTTCCAAAATCAGACTTGACACCAGAGAGGCTGAATACCGCACTGAGTCAATGCGGTCTTAGCCTCTCTGGTCTCAACACTCTGTCTGATTTTGGATTTTTTTTTTTTTTTTCCAAAATCAGACTTGACACCAGAGAGGCTGAATACCGCACTGAGTCAATGCGGTCTTAGCCTCTCTGGTCTCAACACTCTGTCTGATTTTGGATTTTTTTTTTTTTTTTTTCCAAAATCAGACTTGACACCAGAGAGGCTGAATACCGCACTGACTCAATGCGGTCTAAGCCTCTCTGGTGTCAACACTCTGTCTGATTTTGGATTTTTTTTTTTTTTCTAAAATCAGACTTGACACCAGAGAGGCTGAATACCGCACTGAGTCAATGCGGTCTTAGCCTCTCTGGTGTCAACACTCTGTCTGATTTTGGATTTTTTTTTTTTTTTCAAAGTCAGACTTGACACCAGAGAGGCTGAATACCGCACTGAGTCAATGCGGTCTTAGCCTCTCTGGTCTCAACACTCTGTCTGATTTTGGATTTTTTTTTTTTTTTTTTCCAAAATCAGACTTGACACCAGAGAGGCTGAATACCGCACTGAGTCAATGCGGTCTTAGCCTCTCTGGTGTCAACACTCTGTCTGATTTTGGATTTTTTTTTTTTTTCCAAAATCAGACTTGACACCAGAGAGGCTGAATACCGCACTCGAGTCAATGCGGTCTTAGCCTCTCTGGTGTCAACACTCTGTCTGATTTTGGATTTATTTATTTTTTTTTCCAAAATCAGACTTGACACCAGAGAGGCTGAATACCGCACTGAGTCAATGCGGTCTTAGCCTCTCTGGTGTCAACACTGTCTGATTTTGGATTTTTTTTTTTTTTTTCCAAAAATCAGACTTGACACCAGAGAGGCTGAATACCGCACTGAGTCAATGCGGTCTTAGCCTCTCTGGTCTCAACACTCTGTCTGATTTTGGATTTTTTTTTTTTTTTTCCAAAATCAGACTTGACACCAGAGAGGCTGAATACCGCACTGAGTCAATGCGGTCTTAGCCTCTCTGGTCTCAACACTCTGTCTGATTTTGGATTTTTTTTTTTTTTTTCCAAAATCAGACTTGACACCAGAGAGGCTGAATACCGCACTGACTCAATGCGGTCTAAGCCTCTCTGGTGTCAACACTCTGTCTGATTTTGGATTTTTTTTTTTTTTTCTAAAATCAGACTTGACACCAGAGAGGCTGAATACCGCACTGAGTCAATGCGGTCTTAGCCTCTCTGGTGTCAACACTCTGTCTGATTTTGGATTTTTTTTTTTTTTTTCAAAGTCAGACTTGACACCAGAGAGGCTGAATACCGCACTGAGTCAATGCGGTCTTAGCCTCTCTGGTCTCAACACTCTGTCTGATTTTGGATTTTTTTTTTTTTTTTCCAAAATCAGACTTGACACCAGAGAGGCTGAATACCGCACTGAGTCAATGCGGTCTTAGCCTCTCTGGTGGTCAACACTCTGTCTGATTTTGGATTTTTTTTTTTTTTTCCAAAATCAGACTTGACACCAGAGAGGCTGAATACCGCAC